>NW_020955337.1:79368-139368 GCF_003031625.1 Empidonax traillii | reverse complement strand
GAGAAGAGAGGTCTTCAAATTATGTAGTAAGGGCTTTTGGATATTTTCTCTTGGTAGTAAGTAGTTTTTTCATCTCAAATCAAAGAATTGAGGAAATAATTTTGTTTTCACCTTCCACAGCCCATACCAGTGCTCAGAGAGAAATATGACTTCCATATGCAAACACAGACATTGAAGAGGTTTCAGTGGGAAAAGGACACAACAATGTACCTGGGTTACCTAAGGATTAAAATGAATCCAGTATGAGAATAGACAAATAGAATTTTTTAGTTGCTGTATGCAGAATATTTTCATCTTTGCGACTCATTTCTATCTGGACTTAGAGAAAGATAAGCTTACTTATGTTAATTGTGCAAATATAGAAATAGTTTCTAATTCAGACTTAAAAATTCTGCAATAAGATGTCGAGAGAGACAACAGAATAAATGATGATTGCACGTGTTAAGATTGGAATCAGATGTCCATTTTGAGGTGTATGGTGATTGGGAACAACATGCACTTTATTCAGAGCTCTGTCACAGGAAAGAACTAGTTTTGACAGTGGTGAAAAAGTTGTAAATGACAAAGAATGATGGGTAAAGAGTTTAGTTTCAGAAATGTTTACCAACAGGACTTTGAAGAGGTGGTGCATGGGGGAAAAAGATTAAAATGGGTGGCAGGAGAGGAGAGTTGCAAGTTAGTATAGTGATTGCCCAGGTAGGGGGATAAATGAGAGAAATACAGTCAAAACTGAGGTCTTTGAAGCCACTGCAGAGCGAGGAGAGTAAGAGAGAACACAAAGCCTTGCTTGTACAGGAAACGTTTGTCAATTTAGCGATAGTGAATAATCCTCAAAATGTAAAGAGGAGGGAGGGGATCCCACCCCACAAATATTATAAAATATATTTCTCAAATTAAATGGATCATGCCTAGGGATGTTTTTTCCTTTTTCCTCCCTGAATTATATTCTACATTCTATTAGCTGTCATTGTAGAAATGCCATTAAAACAAAACCTTCCCTCCTCCAACTTTAGTGTCCTTTGTATTGCTGTTATGCTGTCAAAAAGCCTTCCCTTGCTAGTGCAAAGATGAATTTGCTGATTTGCTCAAACTAGTATAGATAATTTACCAGATGCTTTGTGTTCTATGGGTAGACAGAGATAAGAGGTACGATATAATTACACAAAATCTTTGAAAACGGTGTACATGCTACATACTATTAAAGTGTAAGTAGTGGACATGAAACTTGTGCTGGGAAAAAAAAGTGATGATAGTTAAATTATCTTTTATTTAGCAGTTTAACAAAGATCATATATTTTATTATTTTTGCAGTGTTTCTTTTCTATATATTTCAAGCAGACAGTTGGTCATTCAATAGACTTTTATCAGGAAGAACAAACATTGATGTGGGCTTTATGTCTTGTAAGGCCAGGTTGTGTTGTTATATCCCTTCAGAAACCCCATACCTTCATCTACTTGATGCTTGGGATAATTTTATTGCATGAACCTCTCTCTAGGTTATACCAGAAATTAGGAGTTTTGCTGCTTTAACTTGAGGCAGCTCCCTAAACAAATCAGAATGCTGCAGGAGGTCACTTTTGCCAGTGTCACAGCATCACCAGACCAGGCTGTGGCCAGTGTTGGTCAAAAATTGTACTTTTTTGTACTCTTGACTCATGTAGATCATCAGAAGCACGCAAGGCATGCAGACTGGGCTGGTCAGTAACCAAAATCACAGTCTGATATTTTTGTATTCATGCTGGGGCTTAGGTTACACACCACTTCACTGGTGCATCTTTTCAGTATGATAGACTTAAGTGAAAAGGTGGAGGGTGAGGTAGAGTGATAAGGCTCAAGGAGGCAGTATCTCAACAACCTAGTGAGGAGAAAGTTTTCAGAGAATAAACAGCCAAAATCTCTGGATAAAGTAAAAATAGATGTTAAACTTTACTCTTTCTGGAGTTTATGTTGCTGTTAAATGGTTTAGAATGATTACCTAGAAATCATTTTGTGTTATTTTTTACTTCTGCTTTAGCTAGTTAAAGATGTACTTAGAAATAAACTGTAAAATAAGAGGACCTAGAAAAGAATTGACAGATCACAATAATAAAAAAATATTTCTGAATCTAAATTTTTAAAAATTCCATTTTGTTTTCTTTGATGCTTCATGCTGTAGTGACTGCATGTTGTAGGCAAGTCCAGTACTGCAAAGTGGTTCTAAACTAATGAATCTGAAAGAAAACTGAAGTGTTGTAGGAAACAGAAGTGAAAGGAATCATTGCCAATTTATGATAACATTTACTTTTCAAAGGCTAAATGTTGCTGAGATTAACAAGAATAACAGTAATATGGCATACATATGAATAGCTGAATGTATAGTAGAGTTGGTAAAGTTTTCAATATGCTGTGGTACTACTTGGCTGTGTGACTTTACAATGTTGGTAATGTTGAAGTTTTTGGGGTTCTGTTAAAATATAACACATGCCTACATATATAAAATTTTTTTCAGCAATTGCATGACAAAAATATTTTTAGGCCTCTAATCTGATGCAGATAATTTCCATATGGGATGTTAGAAAAATTTCTGTAGTTACAGGAGTGAAAAAAAAAAAGAATCTGATATTTTAATTTTTTACATTTATATTAGCCTTTTTCTCCATGTGCCTGGTAATTTCCTGCTTCAACATCGTAAACATGAGAGTCCTTAATGTTCTCTATTATATTATATATATATATATATATATATATATATATATATACTTAAAAGTGTGGGGGTTTTTGAAATTGCTGAATTAAGTGGATGTTATAGTAATGCAGATTCTTGTAATTCCTGCTTCTGAACTAACTAGTGGCTGTCAGGGTGCTACAAACATAACTTTCAGATTTTGTGTTTGTAGCTAATTATGAGGAAGCCAGGAATGGCAAGGAACTTCACATTAAGAAGTACAGAATTCTATTGTTTATATTTGGTAAAATAAACCTGTACTAAGAAGAGGAAAAACTTTAAAAATATTTTCTGATGTCTGATCCTTCCAGGACATCCATCTGATGTTTAAAAATAAATATAGTGTGTTATCAGCAGCTGAATTTTTTTCTTAGTATTTTTTATCAGTTTATAATATCATGAAATCCTTAATCCAGAATCAGCATAAAAGAATGGGAAATTGGTCAGCACAGTGAATTCCAAAAATGTGGAGTGTAACTGTAAATGCAAGAAAACATGAAAATGTTAAACACACACCTACAGCTGTTGTTCTGTTAGTCTCAGGTTATGCCTGAATTATAAACTAATTTTGATTTTTGCCATATGAATACTAAAATTTATCATTGAGATTAGTAATATAGTGTTAGATAATAATGTATCTGTATCACCTCATTTATTCTGTGGAAGGAAGTCCTCTGGTTCTAACACACTAGCCAGAATCTTCATTGCTCTCATATCTTCTGCCCTGATATTCTATCAGAATAAGTTCAAAACATAGAGTGGAAACAGAGAATTTTTATATGGTAGTATTTTAGCATCCCCTTTCCCCAAGGAGTTGAGGCAGCTGGGGTGAGGGGAGGCGTTTGAGTTCTGTCAGTGCAGGTCAGATGTTCTGGTTCAAGTGCAGGACTAGAATCTCTTGCTGTCCTAAGATTTGTGGGGTTTATTATATAGCTAGTAAAGACTGCTTAGCAAAATTTTGATTTATCCTAGCTAAGGTTTAAATTTAGGCAGTATCTTTTCAATGGAGCATTGGAGAAGTTAGAACAGAACATAAAGGAAGCTGAGTTAGTTTTTCATATCCTTTGCTACATAGCAGTTTGTTTCCAGGTTGTATAGGAAAGTAATACATTCTGGACTTCAATTAATACTCTCATCTTAACCAAAGGAGGTGATTTTCAGAATATTCTTTCTGAATTAACATATTCTTTGTGTCTTCTTAGCAGTGTGTTTGCTGATGCCTGCCTTTCTGTTTGCTGTGTTACAGACGTATGAATGGTCTCATGCTAACACACATTTTCCTACTATGTGAACATGGCTTCACTTGAGGTTGTCTTTGTGATGTTTATCTACTTAAATGATTACATTTATTTTAAAATGACATGGCTTTTCCTTGTTACAATTCAAGTCTTTGATCCGCCTATTATGACAGTAATGGTTAAAAATAAACCTACTTTTTTTGCTGTGTCCCTTACTTTTCCAGCTTTGCTAAGCCTGGATAGCTCTTTAGGGACTTTTTTTCAGGATTACTGATCAACTGGAGAGGTGGAGACTCTGCATCATGTACAGACAACACTTTCTGGGTTGAATTTTGAAGCCAGTTTTCTTTCCAACTCCCTGGACATATATGAAGCAAGAACGGCATAGTGTCTTAGTTTGTTTGTTTTCATCTCGTGTGTAGCAACATGGACAGGAGTGAGGAAAGGAGGAAAACCTGCTTGTAGCTAGCAGGTTAGGGGTAAACATGGGTTCCTCTTGCTGTTGGTGTGCTTTTCTACAGCTCTGCCTGCCCTACTGAAAAGATGTTACTGTAAAGCATAAAATTAACAGCAGCTGTCTATTTTACTGTGAAATCCTGGGCAAAACAGAGCAGTCAGAATCTTTGTTTGGAAGTACACAAACATTTGTGTCTGATGTCCTAGTTTAACCCCTCCTCATGGAACAGCAGCACATCTTCTGTGTGATAGACACATTCCAGCGCAGCTTCATTTACATCAACTTCTGCATCAGGTGTTCCCTGATGGGGTTTCTGTGGGTTCCTCTCACCAGTAGCTTTAGGTGCTAAAGGAACCAGAAAGATATGGAGACAAGGCAGGCTTTGCCTCCACTCTCAAGTGTTGGGTTTTTTCAGAGTAGCAGGTATCTTTAATGTTCTTTGTAAATGTTCAGTATTTTTCTAGTTCTTGCAGAACACCTTGCTAGTAAACAGCAGCTACACAGATTGTACTTAGTGAGCTTTTCCATCTTTTCCTTCTTTGTTTTTCCCCTCATACTTCCTATTTGCAACCTAGAAATGTGAACTCCAGCAGCTATTCCTCTAAATTCCAAATTATAGTTCCTGAAAAAAGATACAACATAAAATTGAAAACAATACATTCTTTACTATTGTCATGTTAAAATGATTTTTTTTATGCTTTCCCACTGTCATTTTCATTAATATAAATTAGTTAGGAGGATACATTGTCACTTGTAACTTGTCTCTTGTAAAATATCTCTGACATAAGTCTGATTTTGGTACTTTGTTATTGGATTCTTATGAATGCACAGTTACATGCTGGTTTATCTATGTTTCTCTTTGGATTTATTTTTAATAGAAATTGTACAATTGTTTCAGAAAGCAGTAAAATGGGTAAAATGTGAATATGCATAAAAAATACTTAATGATGTTACCAGGTTTTTGGGTGAAATATTAATTTTTGTATTCCTATCTTACATTCTAGATTGATGTTGAATTCATTATTGCACAGATCAGTGTGCTGTAATTAGTAATGAAATTTTTGCCAAGATTAAATGCAAAATCTGTCCTTGAGTTTTTCAGTACATGACTTAGCCTACTGTTCTTTCAAAATGTCATTTGGAGTTATATAATATAAAATACTTTCTTACCCTATGTGTGTATAATCTCATGTATTTTTGATACAGAAGGATGCTGAATACTACCCATACTCTGATAAAATTTGTTGCGGTTGGGGAAAGCAGAAGTCAGTAAAAAATTCTCATTATTCCTAAATTCCCAAATTGTGGCCTCCCTTGTTGCACAAGGCATTATGGCCCAATTTGGTTGAAAATGTTAAATTTTTTTCCCCTCAAAAGTATTTTCTATTAGTATTAAAATTCCTAAGGAAATCATGCAGTAATTCATATTGGAAGGGACTGTAGGCGGTCACCCAGCTGCCTGGCTGAAACAGGACCAGCTGTGAGATCACACCAGTTGCTAAGGCTTCATACAGTTAGGCCTTATCCAGTTGGGTGGATGGAGCCTACACAGCCTTTGTGGGTGGCCCATTCCACACTCTGTTCTAATAGCTAACAAAAATTAAAATAAAATCCAATACTGCTGGAACCTCTGTCTCAATTCACGTCTATTGTTCCTCATCTTGTTACCACAAGCCGCTCTAAAGAGCCTGACTCCATCTTCTTGATGTATTGGCAGGTGCTATTAGGTCCTTCTGACACCTCCTCTTCTCCAGAGTCAGCAATCCCAGTTTCCTCACATGGCAAGTGCTCCAGTCCCCAGACACCTTGAGGTCCCTCTGCTGCATAATTGCAGTTTATCTCTATTTTTCCTGTTTGAGGGATGCAGACTATCTAGAAGGAGTGCTGACTATATGGATATAATTTCTCTCAACGTTCCGGTTGTGTTCCCTCTGTGCAGCCCAGGACGCTGTTTGTATCCCAGAGGATTCTCCAGGGCTCATTCAGCAGCCCTGTTCCCCATCCAGTCCTTCCCAGCCTGTGTTCTTGTAAGGGGTGATTACTTCCCAGGAGCAGGGCTTTGCATTTGCCGTTGGATGTCATAAGGTTCCCATCAGCCCGTTCATCCATCCTGTCTGGGCCCCTCTGAACAGCAGGACTTCCCTTGGATCTGACTGGGTCCTTCCAGTTTGGATGTCACATGCAAGCTTGTTGAGAGTGCACTCCCTGGGGTACTCAGACATAGTTTGAAAGTCACTGTTCTCCCAGCTAAAGGCAATATATATATATAAATATAAATATATATAATTCTAAACTTGAATGCTGCAAGAGAGTATTTTGTATAACATGCAGTGTATTCATCACAACAGGATGTAAATAATGGCTTTTAGTTGGGTGCAAACTCTGTGATTGCTTACATCCTAGCAGTCTAAGCCCTCTGCCTTCCTTCCAATGAGAACATTATTGGATTTCTTTATGTTGTTAATGAGAGATGCAAAGCATGTAATGGCAGGCTCATTCTCAGTGAATATGTGCCTTCTGATATGTTGATTAGAGAAGCTCTTCCAAACAACAACAACAAAAAGCTGAGGAATTGTCTCAGAGCAGAACTCCTGTATGTAAAAATGCTTTTCAGGAGACTGAAGGATTTATTTGTTCCATATACTTGTTCAAGAAAGCATTGCTTTTCCAGAATAAGGTCAAGATGAGTCTCTGATCGGTATCTGGGAGGAGAGGAGGAATCTATTTTCAAACTTTTTTTTAGAACTCAATTGTTTTTTTGAGAGAACAATATCTGTGGAGTATCGATCGCCTGTGTCCAGTAGTTAGTCAAAGGCTATCTCCTTTGACTAACCCCTTAGCGTGGTGTCATCCTCCTTCATGTGATAGATTGTTACAATCTCAGCCAGTGTAATTACACACTAGCCAAGTGGGTCATTTATTTCTGTACCTTCACCATTTACCAAAAATCTCCTTTATCTTTGGGAGCCAGCTCTTCCTTTTGCAGTAAAAGCAAAATAACGGCACATAAAACATTAGAGTCTAAAACTGGGGGCTTGAAAAATAACTGTAAGACTAACTTTAAAAAACTGTTCTACCTTTTATGAACACCTAGTATACTTTTTATCTATCTTTTTTCCTAGTGTCCTAGAGAACAAAACACACAAAGCCAATTCATTGTTTTTCATGTGCCTGGTAAACACTATTTTTTATTTGTGAATGTTTTAGCTCTTTTTTTTTTTTTTTTATCTGTTAACACTAGATGCTTTCACTTGCATGAGAACTGCCTCCCTACCCTCCCCTGCATCCTAATTTATGAAGTGCAAAAGCTCCTAGAAGCACTGCTACTTTTTACTGATGACAATGAGTGAAAGTATTAGATGTCTTTAGATGTATAGATGTCTTTTTGAAAACAGTTGGCATATAAAGAAAAGAGTGTTGTTTGAGCTTACACGCAATTGTTGATTAAATTTGAAGCTTGTGGTTGTATATTTACATGCTAGAGAGGAGAGAACATCTGACAATTTCCATTATATTTCCTTAGGAGTGTTTTTGAGAGAAGCATTAATACTGTTAGTGTCTGTTTCTATTTAGAAAGCACACATATTCTTGCTAAGGTGAGCATAAAGTAAAAGTACTCTAATCTTGATGATGTTACTTTGTTACCCCTCTGTAAATGATTTCTCCTTGTGCTCAGCCTTAAAGCCACTTAAAAGCCAAAGGCTGAACACCACATGTATTCATTTTCACTGGCTCTGGATGTACATTACCCCCAGTTCTTCCCGTTGTTACCATGTTTTCTAAAGTACCATAATATAACCAAACTAATTGTTAAATAGTAAAGGAATCTAGAGATTTTTTTTCCCTTGCTATAACTTAACAGGTTTCATCAAAATGGAATCTGGGTTTTAAACGGAGGGGAAAATATGTATAAATTTGAGATTCTTCTATTAATATTAAACTCTCAGGACTTTATGATTGCCACTTTTTGGTTTATATATATTGCTTTCAGTGTCCCTATATATTTTTCAGGAGATACTAAATCTTTCCAGTCTGGCATGTAAGCCAGTTTATGTATGTTTATATTTGAACCCTGTGCTGAGACAGCTTTGTGACCTACAACCTCATTCGAATCTCAAATGTATGACTTGCATCTCAAACTCCAGCATATTAGCTGGGGTTTTTCTAAGGGTAGTTGCAAATGGATTTCAGATACCTGAGCTTGTCCTGTAATTCAGAGTCTTCCTTTAAAAATTAAATAATGCATTGTGGAAAAGGATTTTCTGGCTTCTATTAAGTTACTGATAGAGCCCTTTGTCATGTGGCCTCTGTGGTAACCTACTATATATATTTTGCATATTTTCTACATTTTTGAGTCATCTTTAGAAGAAACCAAATCTAAAAGTAAAGATCCCACCTCCTATTCCCCAAATTAGAATTCAGTAGCAGTGTTCATGTAAATATGTGCAGAGAAGTAGCAGTTTATTTCAGACCCTTCCTTTGCTCTTGGCCTCCCTACCTCTTATCCCTTCTATTCTGTTGTGTGTCCCCCAGAAGGTGCTCTGTCTTTGTGTGCTGCAGGTTATCTGAGAGCCTTCTCTAAAGGAATAACAACAGTAATTTTAAGAGTGTGTTGGGTGGGCTACTTGTATGAAAATATGCTAATAATGACAGGTGTGACTGCTTACTTCACCACCCCTAATGTCTAGACTGTTTAAGTGTCTAAAAATGATCTGAAGTGTTAAAAGGAAAATGGATTGTCATAAAAGAACAAAGAGATATTGCTAGACTAGTGTTTGTTCTCTTCTGAAACTCATCCTCAATAGTTCCCTTTAAAGTTTTTACCTAAATGGTTATGGAAGAACTTTTTTTTCCCCAAAATTGGTTCCAGAATATTACTTGTTGTAGTAATACAGGAACCAGTACTACAAAAGTCGAGGTGGTGTGACATACAGAGCAGAAATGGGAGAAAGATGGGTCCCATTCAGAGAGTTGCCAAGAGATAGTTCTTCCTAATTAATCATGATTAAGGTAATATTATCTTACGTTTTTTAAGGAAAATTGATTTATCCTGTTTATTTTGAATGGTGGAGAATAACTGATGCTAAATAAGAGATGATAATGTTGGGAGATGCTTCCAGTGTTTTTTTTTCCTAGCCCAAATACTGTTTATAAAAGATACATAAGGTATAGTTTGCATGTGATCACAGCCTTCTTTGGTTTTAATCTCTTCAGTCTGCTCCACTGTTGGTATACTTATTTTCTGATAGCTGTCCTCTTCTTTACATCCTTATATACTCTTGCTGGTTTTGTGTGTCTTCTTTCTCTGTCCTTGGATGCATGTATTTACACTCAACATATTTGCTTACATCCATGGTGAAATCTCGCACGCAGTAGACACGATCCTGAGGACAAGCAAACATGCAATCTCGGTGACATTTCATGGTATGAAAACCTGCGTAGTTTAATGGGCACAAAATGAGGCAGCTCAGTGATGTTGAAGAAATCCTCATTTATCAGTGATCTTAATCTGGGATGGTATGCTGGTTTCCACTTTTCTGGTTTAATCACTTAGTGTTTGCTCAGGATGTACAGTAGAAGAGTTACATAGGTACTGACTTAAAACGTAGGTTTCTAAATGTTGGATTGGATAAACTGATTGGATAAACACAGATTTTTTTGTTGTTGTTGTTTTGCTTTTAGGTTTTTTTTGTAGTATACACACAGGCAAAATTATTTATGATTTAAATAGTAATTTCTTTATTTAGACTTTGTTATACTGTTTAGGGTGTTCTGATAACCTTGCAATAGGATAATGCTGACAACTACCATTTCTTATAGGACTCTCTAATATAGCCTAATGAGCATTTTGAGGTTTTTTGCAATATGAAATCAGCATGTTGCATTTTTAAGTTGTTTCAAGTTACGCTGTGTACAATATTCCATTATTTATTGTGTCTGTAGTCAGAATGCACACTATGCATGTGCATTACAGTGCAATAATTAGCATATAATTTTCAACGTTTCAATGAACTTTTGTCATAAAATTTAAGGAGATTTTAATTGCTAGTAATCAGGATTGCATGTTAATAGGCTGTAGATAATTAGGAAACCATTTGCATTTCTCTTCTCACAAATTTTCTTAGTGTTTAGACCCTCACTTAATACATAACTTTATCTCGAGAGGGTTGAATAATCCTATTTAGGCACAGTAATAATAGATACACTTTTCTTTTTTCCTTAAGGTTTTCTTTCAATTTTAATTATTTGAAAAGGATTATACCTTTGATAGGCCAGATTTAGGGATACTGGATGTACAGTATTTTACCTCTGACTTCTAATAGGCTAGAGCAAACTCAGTTGTTGCAATAGTAGTAACACTGACTGCAAATTTGCCTTCCTCTATGGTAATGAAGATCTTTCTATTTCAATTGCTCCAAATGTTTCGAAAAATATTTAGCAAATCAGTATCTGCCCAGGAAAATTATACTGGGAACATATTTGTGAATAGAGTGCTGGAGACCTAGCCTGTTCACACCCTCTTTCATGTTTAGGATACACAGAAGAAATACTTCTTTGTCTTCCGTGTCTGAAACATGTTAAATAGCAGAAAGAGTCTGTAATGTTGTCACGTCTTGATTTATTAAGGTGTTTTGGATAAAGATGTATTGGTAGAAGTTGTGCATATTTATGAAGCAAAGAGTAAAGGTGTAAAATTGAAATAATTAAAGCAGCTGTTTGTTTGGTGTAAGGCAAACGGAGAGATATGTAATGGTTTTAATGTTCCTGAAGGAAAAAGTAATAGACCATTACAAGGCTGGCAGTCATAATAGCACCTGAATTCATTAACAGTAGGTGGGGCAGAAGCCACCTCTTGAGGTTTCATATGAAACGTTTAAACAGGCTATTGAAATTGGTCATACAAGGAGAAAATACAGTAAATTATTAAAAAAGGTTACTTTTTGTGCAGTGTCAAGGATTTTAACTAAAGGACTAGGTAACTCCGTATGTGATGGTGTGTTGTGCTGCATCACTGTGTGTTGCACAAGCCAAACTGGGAGAAAAATTAAAAGGTGGATGACAGAGGTATGTGAGATTTTACCATTGGGCTTCCAAACCAATTATATTTCATTTCTCTGGTATATTAATTAATGGCTTGCATCATTCTGTTCTTAAAATGATACCTAGCAGACATAATGGTGTGCATGTATAGTTCGGTTGGGCAATGACAAAAATATTTTAAAGTAAAAATGATAAGCAAGTGCAATCAGATAGCTTTCCCTTCCATGTTACTGATGTGATTAACATTTTCTACCTTTTATCTTTGTCAAATACAGCAGAAAGCCTGTGTTACTTTTGCTATAGTGTGCTGGTAGGACAACTTTAGTTTGAAATGCAAGGAGCATTCCTGCACGTGTGTGCATCTCATTTTGCCTTGTGAAACTAAACCAAGTATCTGTCTGGTGAGACCGGTGTGAGGGATTTAAACTTTGAAGGAGAATTGTTGAGACTGTCTTGTCACCACTGAATGGACTTTGTTTCCAAATTTTCTTCTGCCCCCCTTTATTTGTGCGTTCAGGTCAGTGGAAGAGGTAGTTCTTTGTCTTAAAATATTTCCAGTGCAGAATTTATTCTGATCTATTTCATGCTATTCTCTGCTGAGGACAAAACACTGGGAAATTTGATATTACTTCAAGTAAGTCAATATGGTAGCACTTCTAGGTGCTTAGCATATTTTATGGAGAAATTGGAATCCACTTAAATGCATTACAGTTATATTTGCTGGTTAAGTCAAAGCGTTATTTTAGCAATATGGAGTTTATTCCAAACGACCATCATTTGGTCATTGATATCATCACACCCTTGAAAGATCCACCACAGTGGTTTAGTGGATGTAGCAAAGACATTCCTACAGATTGCAGTTTCTCTAGAAAAGCACAAATTCAGTGTCTTCACTCAGAACTGGAGAATCAGTGAGGGCTTTGGATGTGTGTTTTTTACCCAGCACATTGCTTGCAAATTGAGAAGTTGCATAATTAGGCTATAACAGATTTTTTTTAATGTAATTTTATTTTGCAGGAAATGTTAATTTTTTAAAAGTCCAATTTCATTCCAGAAATTCCTGGAATTAAAAAAAAAAAAAAATCAATTTGGTTTCTGCCAATTTTAAGTAATGATTGGGTGTAAAAGAGAATTCTTTCCAGTTATTTATTTAGTGTTCTAGTTACAATCCCTTGGGGTGACAATGAGTAAAATATGAAGATCATCTATTTTGTATCCCAAATAGCTTACAAATGAAGTTAAAATAGATCAGACAGTAATTGGGGCCCACTTGGGTACACAGTTCATGCAGCTGTGTTATATGTATATTTTAAAAGTATTAACTTTTTTTTTTTCTTCCCACTCTTTGGTAAATTGTTCTTGCTAGTTTGTGAAAGCCTGAAAAATGGTCATGCTTAGAGATAAATCACTCAAGAAAATTATTTCTGTGTTTTGTATTGGTCTTGAGAGGAATGTACAAAGATGACTTAAAAGTAAATGAATCATATTTTTAAAAACGTTTTGCTGTGATATTCAAAGGATGTGCCTTATATCCATTGTTAATTCAAGCTTTTTATTAAAAGTGTTTGAGACTTTCAGTATTCTTTTGAACTCATCACAAATTGACCTGAAAGCTTACATTTCTGGCAAATCTCAAATATTCTCTGCCCGCCCTTGCCCTGAGGGTTTTTTTATTGCTTGTGAACAGTCCGGTAGAAAAGCAGGATTTACACTTAATTTCTCTTCACTAGATCTATGTATTTCACAGATATATATGGAATATGTACAGCCTCCTGGCTGTAGCATGACTACTGAAATGTTTTTCCAAACTATTAAATAATAGCCTCAAAAATTTTGCCCCTATATAACCCCTTACCTATAGGCCCTTGCCTGTCACACAGTACCTATTAACACGGGTGAGACAGTGATTAGAGGAGAGATAATTGAGCCTCTCCAGTCTGCAGTGATCGCAGCTGTTGCTGATGTTCTTGTCCTTTGCCCATCATACCTTTCCCCTGCCAGAGTAGAGGTGGTCTGCTGCATGCTGAGCAGATGTTTCTCCTTTGCATAGTTATCTTTTGAGTGCCTTTATATACAAAAATCAGATTGCACTGCTACTGTCACTTTTATCTGATGAGAGGAAATCCCAGACGAATGAAGCTGGTTTTCTTTTCAGGCAGCTAAGCGATGTTGCTCAGGGGCATGTTCTCTTTCCTTGCTTCTGTTGCTGCTCACTGTAAAGGTTTTCTTTCTGGCATGTTTCTTCTTTAATCCCTCTTTCCCTCTTTGACCCATATCCTTAATCCCATTGGGTTTCTTTTGAACTTGGTTATTTCTTAGTCTTCTGATACATCTGTCTGCTGTAACTATGAATCGTTTGCCAACACCACATTTTCATCATATTCCCTGAATGTCTTTTTCCTCCCACGGTTCGTATTAGAGGAGTTGAAGAGGTACAGGGAAACTTTCTGGGACTGGTCATTCTTCAACTTTCTGATACTATGTCATTCTTAATTCATTTCTTCTTTTACTTCTTATCTTCTCCTATTTTTAGTGTTGTCTTTCTTTTTTTTATTTGTTCAACTTTCCTATGCAATTAATCATTATTCTCTCAACAAGTAGAAAATGTAATGAGAGTATCTGATATGATATAGATAATATGGTTCTATATGTTAAATTCACCAAATACACTAATTTAATGTGATCGCTTTCTATATGAAATTATTTACTTATCTACTGTAGTATAATAAACAAGATTTCTTTCTTCCCTGATGTTCCTGGTAAGCTCTTATAAAAGTAGCAGCTTATCACATCTTGTAAAATTATTCTATGCAAATAACCGTAATTTCTTCTTTCTGATACTTCCTGTTTTCACTTGAAAAATATATATTGCATTGTAATTAGAGGGGAGAACTTTGGGGAAAAATGCAATTAGGATATTTTTGAGATTACATTATCTTTGTGATGTAGGAGTTTGCTCACTGGTGACATTTTTAGCTGGCTTTGGACACTAAGTATCTTCAAAGGTAATTGTAAACAGTGCAGTGCTCCAGACTGTAGAGATCAGTCCATTTGAAGAACAGTCTTTCGTTATTGAAAGTAGTTATGTGGCTATGAACTGTAATTGAATTATTGTACCCTGGGGATTGTCATATTGGCAGAATAGGTGTAGATAACATGGAAAACCAAAACTCTTGGTTTCTGAATTTGTGTTTTCCTGTCACAGTAACACAGTTCAGCAAATCCAGCATCCGAAAGAAGCAATGGTCAATGATACCAAATTAAGTCTTTGGGAGCTGCCACACTGTGTTGTTATACAGTTTTTATATACTGTATGCTGTGTTTTGGGGGGATACAGACAGATTTAGATTTCAGGGCTAGCCTTTCACCCCTGCCTCTCTACAGATTGCTAAACCAAGTTTAGCTATGATCTCTGTACACTCAGTTCTAATGTTGATCTGAGTATGAGTAGTGGAGTAGTTTGATACTTTTGCCTGTTTCATTTGATTGCTAATGCCAAGTCTTTCCATTTGAGAACTTCATTTATTTATCATTCATACATGAAATAAAATGTGTGCTTCTAGTGGCGGTCTTGATGGTTCTAAACGATGTTGCAGTTCATCGGTATGTATGAATGTTTATATTAATAAGATAAATTGCTGCTGAGCAATATAACATACAAACAAGCTGTTAACATCATATTCTGTTAAATTTTGGCAGATAACTCTTATTGCCTACACAAGTGAAGGACTGGCCAAATCATGAATAGACAATCAGCGTAAGGGTTTGAGTACCAGCCAAAAGGTGATGTGTACTTTTCCTAGGGATTGCCAGAGTGGCTCCTTTGTTCCTGTAAGGTACACTGCAGTGGAGTTCCCCACGAGAGAGTATTTCTTCAGGAGCTAAGTGCTGCATTCAGGAGAATAGGGCATTGAGTGAGGTGTGGGCCTCTTCTGTTCCATGAAGAGGATGCCTTGACACACTTGAATTTTCTCTGAATCCAAACTGCTTTGACTGTGAAATAGAGGCTGGTTAGTGTTCTCCTTATTGTAGACATGAATAATGTAGACTGTTGTCATTTCAGTCTCCCTAGTATTGCTGCTTACTTTAAAAAATATTTTCCGGTTCTCATGCCCAAACACGTTTTGCCTTCCATTTCCACCTTTTAACATGCAAATGTTTAAGCGTTCTCCATAGATTTCCTTTTTAATAAATTTGAGGATGAAATACTACTTCAAGTGCCACTGGTCTTCTACTTGCATACCTTCAACTAACCAACAGCCAGGAAAAAAAAGAACCCAGCAGTTTGAAACAGTTGAGGTTCTGTGCATTCACAGAATCTATTCTCACCATTTTAATTGATTTTATTGCTTTTTTATTCTCCATTCCCCATATAACTAATCTTGCTAAAATTATGCTGAATTTTTAGCTGGTAAACAGCAGTAGGAAGACATGAGTGTTTGCTGAGGGCAAAGCTAAAAGTGGTCAGAAATTGAGACTAGCAGTAAAGTGCCAATGGTTTTAGGTGACCTTCATGCTGGCTTCCTTTTTTTTTTTTTTCTTGTTTGTATGCCATGAAAACATATCACAGCATATTTTAGAAAACTTAGTTTGCATATAAAATATTGTAATTGTGTTATTTTTGTGACTAAACTTGTCAACAAACTTCGTGGAAGCAAAAAACACTGCAAGCAATAGTGTTGCTTGAGATATTTTTAAATAATCTAGGACGTGGTATTTTGAAAGATCAACGATGTTAGATGGTTTGGGATAGTAATCCTGAAAGAACAACTTGTATTACTTATGTTCCACTGTTTTAAACAGTGACAGTGTCAGGAAGGGTTTCTTTAAATGAATGAAGTTTATACAGGACATGCCATCTATAGTATGACTGAGTAAACATTGATTCTAACCTTTATTCATGAAAGGCGGTAATCTCGGGCTAATGCCGCACTTAACTCTGTACTTTCAAAATGATTTGCCTGATCTGATAAATTATGCAGTCTTTTATTTTGACCTTGTAACCTTGTAGAGTTTACTCAAACTGACTCCATAGTGTTTGCCACATTAGCAGTATAATGGCTGTAGCCAGTTCTTGTACTACAGTTCATTCTGCAGCGAAAGGTAAACACTGGGCCATGAAAATTTATTGATTCAATTACGTGATATACACATAGTACCATTTGAGAAGTGTTTTCGGGATTAAGTCATTACGTATCTTCTGTTTGGTCAAAAATCTGAAATATATAAACAAGGAAGCAAGCAAGGACTGAGAAATATAAACTGCTATTTTTACTGTATGTAGAATGTGCTGTTAGACATCAATCTAAAAGTTGTTTAGGTCGAAGAACAAGCCAGACATTGAGTTCTCATGCATTTCTCCCTGACCAAGGTAACTTTTGCACTCACTTGGTCCTGTGAGTATGTTATAATTTACTATGTAAATTATTTTTGTGGAGTTTTTTTGTGTAAGAGTCTAGGCTTTGCAGCTTTTCTGTTTTTTTCTGATGACTGTACAAATTTTTCTTCCCTAAACAGTAGAAGGCAAAAACCTTCAAAAAGAGAAAAAAAGTAGTAAGTTGGCGGGAGCATACTGTCATTACATGACATCATTAATTTGTTTCGTACTGTGTGGCCAATTTTGTTTCAGATAACCATGCTTTTAAATCTAATGTGCTTTTATCTTGCATTGGAATATCTTGATGCCTTGATCTGCTCAAGCTGAGCAGCAGGGATATTTTGATACAATTCAAAGACAAAACACAAAAATAGGTACCTTTAATTTATCTCTTACTGTACTGAGTCTCAAGTTTATAACATGAGCAAGATAAATTCTGCACAACTTCTCCTGAATAAATTATGAAATGGCACAATAGTATTAAATATATGTAGAATTATGAGGTATTTAGTATATTAAGAAACTGAGGGTCCACTAAAGATTTAGGGTGCCAGTGAAAAGGAGAATATGAAGAAATTGTTAAGAAATAAAAAACATAGCTCAGAAGTAAAACTGATTGTTTTCTTTATTTTTACTTCTTTCGTCTTTTGCACTCCATCTTTAGTTTTAGTTTGGTTTCCTTTATTTCAGATGCATGTATTGGAAAAGGATTCATATCTTTATCTTTGAAAGGATATTTGCATTTTTTTTCCTAGCTAATGCAAACAGGACAGTGTCTCAGAATTGCATGTGAGAAAGGGAGGGAAAATATCCAGTTTATATTAATGCTTTATGCATTGGAAATACACTTGTGCACTCAGAACATCGTTGGGAGAAGGAAAACAAGGAAAGGTGTTCTGTTTGCTCCCACAGCAGTTGAACTAAAATATGCTTATACTACGTAATGCAATTGTCACTATTTGGTCTGTACTCTGATGCTGCTTTTTAGCATTGAAGAGAGTTTTCGTTTTTTCTTCCCTTGGCTTTGTTCTTTGGGTGTTGGTGAATGATGCTACCACAGATTCAACTGCAGCTCTTGCAGAGGGGCTAAAGTTGCTTTATGGAGAAGCATGATAGCCATGACTAATTAGAACACTAATATCTCAGAGGTAATTAGGAAACTGGAGAGGGGAAAATGGGGGATATGTTGAAATTTTGGTGTCTTATTTGCACATTTGTTGGCTTCAAATGACCTAGTAAAATGCAAGGAGAAAAGTAATCAATGGCAACATAAATACCATGTTGCTGTACTATATTACCTCTACTATTCAACTTTACAGGGCAATTTTAGATTTTTGAAAGCAATGGCAAGGAAAGAGGGAAGAAGTGTGTAAAGGCATTCCCTTCTTGGTGGGAAGGGACAGGAAGATGGCCAGAAGGACTCTTGACCAAGAGGAGAATGGGGGATATGAAATAGGGGGTGAAAATAAGAGAGGGCCCTAGAAACCAGGAACTTGAGCTGATGAAAACAATGGCTTTAGAGAAAGGTGATTTGAAGAATACCTGTATCCCTAAGTACTGAAAGAACTGCCACCAAGGCAAGGGGGAAAAGGAAAACTACCTACATTTGGGTGTATAATAAATACTAAAATGGTTCTAGTTATGCAGGTATAAACTGTGTGTATTAGCATTAAAATGCAACTGTAAGCTTTTATGTGATAAGGCTACAGAGTACTTTGACATATAAATGCTATTTTGTATAGTTTTTGCTGAATTGCATTGTGGCTGTGTATATGTGCTGGGGATACTGTTGGGAAGTCTGTTAGGACAGAATTTCTAAGTGATTCTCAGGTGGGCTCAGAAAGGGTGTTGTCCTGTCAAAGTGTGTGGTTAGAAGTGCCACAGCAGTTCAGCTGCAGTTCTAAAATTCTGAGTATCATACAGAGATGTCTGCCCTGGGTTGACCCTTCTGAAGAAAATTGCTGTACAAATTCATTTTAAAAAAGTGACATGCAAAGATCAGGATGGCTGGAGGCAACTGCTCCCTTAAACAGGCAGCAAGTATTCTATAATAAAATTCATCCAGCCATCTTCTTTCACAAAGAAGATTTGTTGGGGATGATTTCTACAAAATCTAAGCTGCCTGTGGTTTTTCAGATGATAGCTAATTTCTATTATTTCCCACCTTTTCTGTTTCCTGCCTTTGTTTCTTTTATGTCTCTCCAGTGGGAGGAGGACAGGTAGACAGATGCGTCTATTCCTCACCTCAGTGCTCTGTGTTAACAGAGTTGTTAAAGTTAAAAGGTCAAGAGCTCAAAAGCTTACTGAAGGTCAGAACTTACATTACTTATTCAACTGTATTTTGACCCTGCTATGTATTATGAAGCAGTTTTGAATTGGAGAATCTCATCCTGTTTCTTTCCAGAAACCATTGTATCATTTAGTGTACAGAACAACAACTGCTAAGCAGCTGTTCAAATGTTGTTTCACTTGGATTTCAGTCAGTAGCCCAGCTCTTGCTTGCTGAGGTAAAATTTTCTTCTTCACTTTGAGTAACATTTCTAACACTGTGAAGTAGTTTTATATTCTATATTGAATATAGAAGCCAGTGGGCTTTCCTAAAGTGATTCTGTTACAGCATCTGGCTTCACAGATCTTCAGAGCAATTTTTTACAGTGACTTGTAATTATTCCCATTTCAAAGATGGCAAACTGAGGCACAGAAGAGATTAAAATACTAGGTGTCCTCTGCCAGATTTTCATATTATCTTGCCATAGTGCACTGTATTTAAGAGTAAAACCTCTGTTGACTTCCAGCGTTTCTCTGGATTCTTAACCAGTTCTGTTTGGAGTCCAAGGTTTCCTACTTGGTGCTGAGAAGATGAGAAATACATTATCAGTGACCACGTGTGAGAAGTCAGATGGGATGCCCAATGTCATCTGTGTTCTGTAGTATCTCTGATGTTCTTTTCTGAAAGCTGCAGTCATCTTTTCTAGCCTTCTTTATGTCCTTCAGATGATTGCAGTGAAAGGGATTGTTCACCCAAGTAACAAGGGGAATAGTTAGTTCCATTGCAGCTGAAGACTCTGGAGATTGAGGACCAGTGTTACAAGTGTTCTTATACTGGAGAAGTGGTACCAGAGTGTGAAATAAAGCAGGGACGAAACTCAGTCCTCTCTTGCTGTTATGTGAAGCATGGTGTGTGATGAGCATCTAAAGCTGTGAGGTGATCCAGTAGATCAGGAGAAGCTGCTGAACCTCTCTGTCAGAAAGGTATGACTCTGTTAGGATTATATGAAGGAACTGGTAGACAAAAGTTTGTAAGTAAGAAAGATACTGGGAATTAAGAACTGGTTGCTGATACCGAAGGCTTGTTGTTTTGGCAATAGAAATTCCTGTGATGGCTATTTGATATTTCAATGCATATAAATGTAAATAATTATATATAATTTTGTATAAATAGATTTATTCAGATATTTTTATAAATGCCCTTAAATACTGAAGGGCTGTGTAAGCCTCAAAATTTAAAACACATTTCATACTCTTTTTGTTCCTCATTGGTGCAGAAAAGAGAAGTCTGGAACAACGCAGTCTGAGGGTTTCTTGGTTTGCTAGATCTTTCCTAGAGTTCGTCATTGATTCCATATGTGCATCAACTGTCTGGCCTTCATGGTGAAGGATACCTTTTATCTTTAGGAAATCTTTAAGCAATTTAACTTTGCTTAGCTTATTGTTCAGTAATAAGGAAATAACGTAAAGAAAGTGATTTAAAATATTGTTTTAGGTTAAAAAATAGAACTACTTCATCTATTGTATCAATAGAGCTGTATGTATTGCTATTAATTCAGGATCGTTGACTTTGACAAAAGTCAATATTATTAGCATAGTTTAATCTTGAGATAAATATTTCTGTCAAAAAAACAAAATACTAATTACCTTGTAAAAAATGGGGGATAAACTGAATTTTGTTATTTCTAGTATGTTTAGAGCACATAAAGTAACAGGTTAAGGGGAAGGAGTAGTCAAAAATATCACAAGTGCTTCATATCATTTTCTTGCAACCTTAGCACTTCACCACGAACATTATAAATGACTGATTCTCCTTTGGGTTCTGACTTGCTTTAGAATGATGTATGAAATAATATGTGTTTTGCATGTCCTGTTTGTAATGATAAAGGTCATATAGTATCATTTACATAATCTCTAGCCAGAAATGAACTCCAGCAATATCTTCTGTATAACATATACATTATCTGAGGTTTAAAACTCTCATTATTCATGAAAGTTAATTTTACAGTGGGTGTGAATGATCTATCTTATGGCTGCTTTTTTGATCATTCTATAAAATAATATGGAGCAAAGCCTGCACAAATAGCAGGAAAACCAGTAAAGAGTGATGCATTTGCTTGACTCTGTGTATACCCGATTGGATCTTGATTGATGGCAATCATTTGTCTTTGTCAAAAAAAGGAGAAAAATTCAGACATTGAAATAAGAGTGCTATCAAACTTTCTACAATGGCAGAAAGATTCTATTAATGTAGCCTTAGAGTATTAACTGTCTCTGCTAGAAAATGATAAAGAATGTTAATTTTTTTTCTTGAGCATGTTTAAGTGTAAACTGCATTATTTTGTCTATGCTGGAAGACTGAGAGGGGCATGCTGCAGATTTATGGCATGTTGGAATTGGAAATTAAAAAAAAAAGAGTAAATTACAAAAAAAAAAAAAAAGGAAAGAAAAAGCCAAATACAAGAGCTTAATCCTTCTGATTATGATTTCACAACAAAACAATAAAAGTTTAAGTAGCACAGTGTCGTAAAATCCTTAATGCTGCATTCCAATTGATATTGAAGCTTTGAAGACTAACTTCAAAGGAGGGTGAACAAGAGCAAAAAATAGATATAAAATAAACAAAAAAAATTGACAAGCTTGGTTTTAGAAGTCCTTTTGTATGTCAGATCTAGGAATATTGACCCGTTACTTGAGTGGGCTTTAAGGCAACTTCCTTATTAACGATGCTTAGAAACACAAAGCATATGTTTGTGGGTTACATTGTATTAAAGGGGAGGGAAATGCTGTTTCCCAATACAGTAATACTTGCATTGCAATGATACTTTTTAAATAAAGGGATATATAATTTATATCTCTCTCTATAAAAAACCCCAAACACAAAACCAAAACACCAAAATCCCAAAGAGTTAATCACTGGATTTATCATGCTGTTAGTATCTGTGAATTTTGTTATATGTCTGTTATGGTCTTTGGTTCTAAATGGCAATGTTAAAGTTTGATTACTGAAACAATATTTTCTAAATTGTGAACACAGCAAATAGCCTCCAGGAGTACTCTCTCTACCCTAGGAAGGCAAATATTTTTTGTTCCTGAACTTTTAAAGAATAAGAAAACTGTAGCATTCAACTTTGATGTTTACTAGTCCTTGATGCACCCTTAAAAATAAATATTTGAGAGATTGTCATTTTAAGGACAACTGAAAGAAAGGCCATATCAAAACTGCAAACCGGGATTTACAGTTCTATCTAATATCTGTACTAATGAGCTTTGTGGCCCTCATGAGTAACTTTAAAGGTTTTTTTGTGTGGATGGGTTGGAGTTTTTTTTTACTATTTCATCACTGTGTTCCTAAAAACCCTTTCTACCTTTGCCTTACTGCAGTATTTGTCAGATTATGGCAGCAGGATACTGATTCAAACATTAAAAGGCAACATAAACTGTTACCTTGTCCTTGCTTGAAGAACCTTTTAGTTACATGATTAAAAAGTCGACGTATTTTGTATTAATTAATTTGTTAACTTTCATGAAGCCTTTGCTGCTGCTGCTGAAGATGCTAAGGTGGGATTTTAGCTGAGTTGGTGATGCTGTATTTAATCCTTGTTTAATGATAGAGTGGGTGAGATTGAACTTGTATGATTGAGATCTTCACCATTTTAAGGAGCACCTGCAAGATTACTTCGTGATAGGGAAGTTTTGGAAGTGTTCAGTGTACACATATACACAGTATTTCACCCCCTCTCTTCTGAAAAATAACAAACAAGCACCAGACTAATGGTGTAGGACAGTATTAAAATTATGAGATCTCACTTTCAGGGAGCAATGGAAACAGGATCACCTGTATTGTCCTAATAAAGACCTTATAGAAGAAATATTCTCCCCCCAGCTTTCTTTCTCTTCTTGCCTGCCTGCATTTTCTGTCCTCATTAATTCTTCATCAGATTTCTATTACTTTTCCCAGGCTTTTGTTCAGCCAGACCTGGTTTTATGGCCCCCCCTTGTCTACCTCTTCTCCAGCTGATTCCCAGCTCTGTCCTGTATACTCTGCTTGATCTCCAGCAGATCATGTACGTGTAATCCTTCCCCTCTCACATTTTTACCTGACATGGCTTCCACATCAAGATGCTTTCTTTGTTGCCACGTAGGCTCTTTTGTCTCTTCTGTATCTGGATGAAATAATTTCCTTCTTTGTGCTGCTTATGTTGTTGTGCATGTAGAGAGCACTGGTGAAAGGCAGCTGGAACTTTCTTTGCCCCAGTGACTCTGTCTTTCAATCTTTCTGGAGTGGCCATTTCAGAGAAAGTTTTTTAGAGAGAGAGAGAACCTTTCAGAGGAATATATTAAAATTACACAAATTATTAAAATATAATAATCAGAAATTAGAATTGTATGCCAGAAGACTTTGGGGCAAGTAGAATCAGCTACAAACCTGTTTCTCTATGAAACATTCAAAAGCCATTGAATCCATGTCACAGAATAAATTCAGCCAAAGAATCAGCTACATTTGTTAATGTGTTCATTTCTCCTCCAAATCCCGTACAGTGTGCTGTAATCTCTGTGATGATTGTCAGTCTGTCTGTGCTCCTCTCACTGTCCCCTTCCCTCATGGGAAATTTTTGGGGAAAATACCATCTTGCAGCGATTAGTATCAAAGATTGGTTCCTTCTATCATATGGTTTGGTAAGTAATCTGTTGCTATTGCTGTGATTTGCTGCTTGCCCGTATAGCTTCACACATGTATTTCATTTCCAAAGTTTAGCAAAGTTATTCCCTATAAAGAGGGTGAAAGTCTAGATGAAAGCCATCCCTTTTGTGAAAACCATATTCTCTATCCCTCTTAGGGACTGGTACAACAAAGTAAATTTTAATGGTGCATGGTACTGCAAATGAATCCTGTGACCTTGAGAAGTTTTAGCAAAAGATCAGGTTTTATTTGAGTCCTTTTGCCATTGTTTCCATTGCTGTATTTTTAATTTTTTAGTTGAAAAGTGTAGTACGAATAGCTGTGTATATATTCAGTACTTGAAACACTTCAAATTAATATTCATGAGTCACTTAAAAAAACCCCAAACTGGTTTGCATGTAAATTAATGATTTTTATTCTTTCTAGGGCTCTGTTCATTTCATTACTAACTGCATTCATCTTTCTCGTGAAATGAGAAAGCATGGTTTCTCTTCTGAAAACATTAGTGTTTTTACAGCAATGGAAAACTTCTCATTTTATCTTATCCTTGAAATCTCTTACAAAATATATGGGCTTTTTATTTTGACAAGGGAAGTGAAAACATTCAATTTTCATGATGAAATGAAACAGTCTTTTTTCAATTTTGAGTGTCAGTCTGAATTGACTGTTCTGTCAGCAGAGAAACTAATTGCACAAAAACCATGCTTTTCCGTTCTTTTACCGTGATTTCTCTTTAAGAGTTTCTTCTGTGATGGATTTAACAAACTTTGTAAACAAGGTTTCTTGGAGAAATTGTATTACATAGTGTATCAAAATGTTTGAGTCCTTTCATTTTTTCATCATAGGCTACTAAAGAAAGAAGTTAGCTTTCTTTAGCAGTGATAATGTGTGATTATTTCTAAGGCTGAATAATGGAGAAAGGTGTGACTACAGATAATTACAGATACAGTTTATATATGCAGGAGGAAGATTATGTTCAAGGAAGAAAATGTTCATTATGATGCAGTATGCTTAAATTATGCTTATAGGTATGTGCACTATAATTTAACTGTGGTGTGGTCCTAAATAATCTTCTCTGAAGAATTTACATAAAACAAGAATTAACATGTCCAGCAAAAAATGTGGAGAATTGTACAGTTGTTACAGAAAACTGTTCTGCTCTCATGTTTGCATTCCAGATTTTCAATACACCATTTACAGTTTTTTTAGGAGTTTAGGAGGATTTTCCTCTTTGGTGTCCCATCTGTAGTATTTTGTGAATATCAGCAGTATCACATACTGTACAGGTACTTGATACACACTTGATACAGATACACACAGATAGAATCTGTAGTCCAGAAACTGAGGTTTGCCTGAGCCACTGAGAGCTCTTTACCTTGTTGCTGAAGTGACACATTAGAACAGAAATTCCCAGAAATGTGCACAGTTCCAGCTTTTTCCTTTTTCACTGCAGTAATTCTTTCCAACATGGGGGTTGAGGCCACTGATACCTGGATTTGTTTGAAGTATGTTTCTCCACTGTGGATGAGTATTTAGAAGAGAGAAATACATTAGGAGGAAGGAGTATAAATAGACAAACCACATTAGACTCAGGAAATCCCCTGAGCTGAAAATAGTTGGAAACTGGCCATTGGAAACATGGTTAGATTGATCTTACTCTTCCTTAAGCCACCGCTGACATTTCAGGTTAGACTTTTAATGAGGAAAGGTTCTTTCTGTCCAGTGGATGCATTCATGGCCCCCCTCTGCAGGAGGACACCCCTGAGTGGTTGGTGGCACCACTGAAGCCATGCAGTTTGTGTGCAGTCCAGCATGACTTACTCCAGATCTCTCAGTTCTGCTCTCTGATGGGGGTGTTTCTTAGTGGTGCTGAATGGCTGTGAGATGGAGGATTCTTTGCTGCATAGGGCTTATTTTTTCCAGTTATGAATGCCAGTGTCATGTCCAGTCGTTCCCTTCCTTGATGGGATTGATGTGTTGAGAAACAGTGCTTAAAGAAAGTTGTTTCGATGTTAGGAAAAAGCCTAAAGAGGTATGTTGGCTTTTTTACTGGTTTTGGTGGTGTGTGGTTGTCTGGTTTTGTTGGGTTTGGTTTTGAGGTGTTTTGGTTTTTTTTTTTTAGTAAATTTGTCTTAAAAACAAGTAAAGGAGTAGCTAGGTAGAGAGGGAAGAAGTCGGAAGCCTTGTCAAGAGAGGTAATAGCTCCCCTGAAGAAGAAACTTTGTCTTTTCAACGTGTTTCTATGGATGCTGACACTGCGGGGAAAGAAGTTGTGGGTGTCATGTTTAAATCATTGAAATGAAACAGGAAACATTTCCTGGTTTGTTGCTTCTTAAGCTTTCATTTTACAGTCTTTGATATCAATCCTGTTCTATAATGTTGGATTTAAATGCTAACACTCTTAGTCTTGAGCATTAAAGCAAAGATATGTGGAGGAAAGAATATTACAGTGTCTCTTGTATTGCTCAGTCCAAGTGTTCATTGCCAAGTTAACTGTTGCTAGATGTCGCTCTTAAAGCAGCTATAGAGAAGGTGTTTACATCATCTCAGTGGTTTCTGATGTGTCAGTGTGCAAGCTTTTATCCTGGACTAAGCCCTTGAATTACTATATTAAAAGAACCCTGGGTGGTTTAGCACTCTTAACACTGCTCAGGCTTTACTGCAAGTAGTCCTTTGGTAACTTTTGTAACATTAATTAGGAAGGCTTCTACACTTCTCTTTTATTAATGTAACCTCTTTTCAGAGAAGGCTGGTAACTACCTTCAGAACCTTTGTGACCCATGGGGCATCAGTGGATCTCAAGAGGCGGTTCAGTAGCTTAAGCTAGTTTTAATAGGAGCTGTAATTAAAGCTCCAGATATTTAGGCCAGCTCAAATTAGCACTGAGTAATCAGGCATAAAATAGTACCATATTCATCCAAATATAGGAGGGCAGTGCTCAGAAATAAAACGATTATGAAGTGTTTCCCTACCTCTGGACAGGGCTCCCAAATATGCACTTTCACCTTTCCAAATGGAGACTCCGACTTTTTTTAACCTATTCTCCAACATCAGCTCCTCACCCTTGGAGGCGTTTTTCCTACCTGTCTAGGCCTTAACATCTGTACCTTCCTGCTGCTTCTCCATCCTCTGTGTACAGTGTTGGTGCTGTTTTATGGAGAGTTCTTGCAGGCTGTGCAGCAGTATTCTTTACACCTCCTGCAGAGGACTTGGTGTGAGCTGATGGTTACCACCTTGCCCAGGGCAATTCACAGGCAGCATCTTCACATGCAGACCATGTCAGGTAACAGTTCTGAACTTGCCTTTCTCTGTAGTGCCTATTAACTGCCAACCTTTTGTCTCCTGGCTTGTTGATCATATATAGTAGAAGAAAAGGTGTGTTTTCAGACTACTTTTTCCTTTATTTAAACCTTCAGTAAATACAGTATTCTCTTTGTGGTCCAGGAAAGGATGCTTCATCATAATTCGGTGCTGTGTTTTTATTTGTTAGAGACAGTTTGCAAGGCTTTCAAAGGAAAAATATATTTGCTACGTTAAACCCTTTTAAAGGTATTTGAGTCCTGTTGTTGTTTCCTGAGTATGCTGTGCTAGTATGGTAGCACTTAGGAGTCTTGCTCCATGTGCTTCTCAGTGGTCTTGCTGCCTTGTGCTTATTGTTTCCTGTCTCAGAGCGTGGTACAATGTTTGCAGTTATTTGAACTCTTTTTTACATGTGTTTCTGCAATCATCACACAATGAAGTCATTTCCCGCATTTTGCCCTCCTCAGATTTTAAATCTGGAATTAAATCTTGGACAAAAGTGTTAGTCCTCTAATCAAATCATACTTGATTTTTTTAGATTTTGGTTGGGATTTTTTTATTTTTTTGTAAGCTTTGATTTTAGTTATCAGAGAGTAGGAGAAATGCAGCTAATGTTGAATTTGAGTGTCTCTAAGGCTTTAATATCCTAACCTGCAAACTAAATTGATAATACCTTTTCCAATGCTGTTTAACAGAGACCAAACATGCAGTGGACCTGAGAGAGTTGCCTGTTCCAACTAACATAATTTAAAGCAGAGGGACAAGTATGTTCACATTGATTTGTGATTAGGCAAGAGGTTGAAGGGGGAATTTGCTTATCTCCCCAGATGCACTCAAGTTCTGTCTGCAATAAAAAGATAAAATATATAAATTTTTTTTTAATATATAGGTATTTAGAGACCTCAGGGAAGTTGGTCTTCTCTTTATTATGCTGTGTTAAAAAAAACATCTCTCTGTGGCGGTTGATGAATTGTTGAGTTGATGTAGTTAATAGATAATGATTTTAACTTAAAACAAATAAAAATCAAAACAAAACCTCAAAAAAAAAATCCAACAAACACCCCTTCCCCCCAATTACCTTAGATCTTTCTGGCAAGGGACTCAGAAAAAATATATATAAAAGAGAAAAAAAATTAACTTCCTGTAGAAGAACATAGAGCAGAAAAGTATTTGTTGAATCAGAGGGGTGCACTATTATGTTTTTATGGAAGCAAGAAAAGTATCCAGCTGTTAAGAGAGCTATAAAAAAAGGATGCAGGTTAGCCACAGCTCTTAAAGTGTAGATATATGGGAATGTGATTCCATCCTGTTTCTTCTAGAGGAGATGGTAGTGAAGCTGAAATGTTTGGGCCAGGTCAAATCTAAGATTTTTTTGGGTAAAGCTTTACTGTAATTCCTGTGTTTAATACTTCTGGGGTCAGAACAATGTACAAACAAAATAACAGAACTGAGCAGATTTTCTTGTTTTGGTCAAAAGTTGATCTCTATATCGACAAATGCTGAAAGATTATGATCTCAGATTTCAAGCTACTGAAGGAATTACTCTGAGTCATGATATTTCAGTGTACATTATGCCTCACAGAAAAATCTGCTGATGCTGTAATTAGTGAGAGAATACATAGGTACTTCCTATGCATGTGCTTAAGGTAAAAGCATCAGAACCAGCAGGAACAGCTAAGTAGATAGAGACTGAGCTGGCTCCTTTATCTTATTATATCCTCCAACCTTTATTCTTACATTCCACTCTTCATTTTGGCAAGGATAGGTTGACGAAGTACTGCTGACTAAATTTTCTCATTATCAGACAAACAGCAAAGAACCCCTCTAGCAAGATGCAGTGTATATCTATTTTTTGTATATTGTGGTAGTTATTGTTATTTTCAATATGAATAGCGGTTTATGGATCTCTGTGAACTACAGTTACTTTGAAAAACAAATGTTGGTGACTGTATTTAGGTGTAGTGTGTGTGCGATCTGCAAAGATTTATGAGCAACTAAGCCGAAGCATCCAGCTGCAAATTTGCTATACATTCATTCTTCCATGTCTGAATCATGTCTGAACTAATTTTTGCTGAAAGCCAGAAGAAAGTTTTCATGTTAACTTCTGGTAGAAAAGTGGAGTAGTTTCCATTTCAGTTAATTTATAATTATTCTTGACAGAAATGCAGCACAAATTGAATCGTGTTTTAAGGTGGCATCTTTGAAAGTGCAGTTTTATTTTAGACTGATCAAAATAAAATCAGTCTAAGATAAGACAGTGGTTGCAGAATACATGATTAGTACTGTACCATGTACTTAAGTGAGCCCTCTTTGAAGTATCAGTGTGCCCTGGAATGCCAGCACTTCAAAGAATGCTCCCTTCCAAAAAGCTGGGGTTAGCCACCAAGGGGTTAATAAAGATCAAAGAAGAGCATACATAAACTCATACATAAACAGAACTGTTTTTAAACTGGAGGTTAATAACACCGTTATCTAGGACAGCAACACCTTAAAGGTGGGCTTGTCTTTTCCCTGACATGGTGCTTTATAATGCATAGAGGGAGACTGAAACATTTATAGTCAACATTTTTTCTGGATTGCTTTTTAAATGAGGAATTCAAAGCTTGTCAGTGCAGAAAAGAGTCTCTGTGATACCTGAAATTGGCATTGTTCCTCTAGTTTTGTTTGCATGCTAGTTAGGTGGGAGTAGATTTTTGGTATGATTCCATGAAAACACGGAGATCAGGAAGCCTGGGCAGGGAATTGCAGTGCCTAATAAATAGGTGGTTGAGACAAAGAGATAATATCGTAAGTATGTACTTTATAAAAGCATACAAACAGCATTTCTACAAGGTTTTAAAATGCAAATCGAGGAATTACAGATCTGCGCTGTTTGTACTGTCTTGTTTATGAGGGGAAATAGCATGAAACATCTCTTAAGACATGCTTCCCTTACTGATGTTCGCATCTTTTGCTCTACACTGGAAGCACCTTAGGTTTAAACTGTACAAAGGTCCCCTGCCTGCCGTGCAGAGTTCCTCAGAGTTCTAAGTCCATGCAGATATTGTGCCAGAAGTTCATAGCCTGCTTTTTACATCTACTTCTTCTAAAAGGTATAAAGAAGAATGACACTACTCTCCTGCAAATACAAGAACCCCCCCCCACACACACACACAGCTGTATAGACAAAGCTAAATGTCTTCTTGGGAAAGGGTTAGAAGACGTTAATAGGCTATGCTGATTTAATGGATTACATTAGCATTCTGCATAATTGATACTATGCCAAAGAAGTTGTACTCAGTGGCCTTGGGCCGTTATTATGACCAGTTCCTGTTACTACAGCAATGACTGTGGCAGAGATTAAGAGCTGCCTGCACATGATGTTTTTCTCGTAAGGATACCCAGTTATTTCCATTTGTGGGAGTCTGTATCCTGAAACTGTGGGATATGAATGTTTATGTGTGAGGACAACAAAGATAACATTGGAAGGCACAGACTGCTTATATTGGAGTACAATTACATGATATGTCTTTTCTGATATCAAATATATTCTTCCTCATCTCTTCCTTTCTCACACCTGTAAATTTTTTTCCCCTTGTTTTTAGTTACATAGTTGCTGGCGAGGCTGCAGAGTTACTGATATAAACAGGTTACTGATATAAAACAGAATAAAAACAATGAACTCTAACAATCCCAGATAGTTACTGTCATTCAGTTTAGTCTGGCCACACAAATGCTTATGTGCAGGCAACTGAGTGAGGGAGAGTAGAACTGTAACTGGTTTTCCCATTGAAGAAAAGTATAGGTAATATAGGTAGTGTTTCCAAAGATCTCAGTGCAATTATCAGGAGTTAATTAATGTTTAATGTTCTGAAGTAGATACATTATCAGTGAAGTGCTGTGAAATACACACACATTGGAGTGTAGCTGGCCAAGTAATGTTTTAGCTGCAACTTTGACTTGATACTAATCAAACCTTTTCCTGTGTGCTTTGGTAGTAATACAGGTAAAGTGGGAATCAGATCAGGAACCTTATGTATTGAAAAACTTCTTTTCCCTACTGCACTGGTACTCTGATTTCAGTTTACCACATGGTATCTCTGTAGGAAATGTTGAACTTGGTAGTGCTGCTGAGAACTTGCTTTTTTAGTTTCATCTTCAGTGTTTGCTTTATTGTCATTAAGGCCAGTGTTTTATTTTCCAAAGTATGTTATGTATTTTTGATCGTGTTAAAAATTGATAATACATCTAGATATGCATAAAACATTTTTTAGATTATTGTTTACAAATGTAGTAGTATGCTAATTGTGTGCTCTAGTGTAACTTACTTTTTTAGATCACGGTTTTTGAAAGCTCATTACGAGAATATTGAAAGGTTTCAGAAAATGTTTTACTTGCTTTCTGCAATTGCATTTTATTGAGTCAGTTAGTGGAACATGCCTTGCTTGTTACTTACATGCAAAATATGAGAGATTTGGGTTAATATTCTGGACGTTCAGCTGTATGAAAATGCAAGGGATTTCAATTTACAAGATAAAGCAGCCTCTTACTTAACATGGTGCCCTGCAGTCTGCTGTAGGCACTCCACCAAAATTTCTGCGGTAATTTTTAGAACTTCAGCACTTCTATCTTTAATTGGCAATCAGATCAATGCTGAGGGATGAGCAGATGGAGAGCAGCCCTGCGAGAAGGACTTGGAGGTGCTGGCGGGTGAGAGGCTGGACATGACCAGCAATGTGCATTTGCAGCCCAGAAAGTCAGTTGTATCCTGGACTGAATCAAAAGCAGGGTGGCCAGCAGGCCCCTCTGCTCCACTCTGGTGAGACCCCACCAGCAGTGCTGCATCCAGCTCTGGGGTCCCCAGCACAGGAAGGACATGGACCTGTTTGGATTGAATCCAGAGGAGGCCACCAAGATTATGAGAAGGCTGGAATACCTCTCCTATGAGCAAAGGCTGAGGGAGTTTGGACTGTTCAGCCTGGAGGAGAGAAGGCTACTAGGAGACCTTTTAGCAGCCTTCCAATACATCAAGGGGCTATGACACAGCTGGAAATGAACTTTCTACAAGGGCATGTAGTGATAGGACAAGGGGGAATGACTTCAAACTGACAGAGGGAAGGCTTAGATTAGATACTAAGAAGAAAATTCTTTCCTGTGAGTTTGGTGAGACTGGTACAAGTTGCCCAGAGAAGCTGTGGATGCCTTATCCCAGGAAAAGTTCCTGGCCAGTTCGTATAGAACTTTGAGCAATGTGGTCTAGTGGGAGGTGTCCTTGCCCACAGCAGAGAGCTTGGAACTAGATGATCTCTAATAACATCCCTTCCAACTCAAACCATTCTATGATTCTTTGATTCCAATGTGAAATGCTTATTGCTACTTTTTTTTTTTTTTGACTTTGCCTTTTTTTTTTTTTTTGCCTTTTTTTTTATTAATTATTTGAGAAAAAATGTATGTGTATTCTCATAGGAGATATCTGGATTGAGTTCTTGAAGCATTTTACATGGAAGCAAAAGTTACCTAGATGTAGACCAAGAAGTGTTCCTGAACAGCATGAAAATAATCTGACACATATTTTCTTTAAAATTGTGCATTGCTATCTGCATTCTATGATTGCTGTTTTGTGTAATTTAGAAGGAACACCTGACGTTCTGCATTTGATGAGCCGTTGCAACCGAAGTGCATAATAAATTTTAACCAGAAGTTGTAGTAGGCATGCAGTTGGTGATGGAGAAATCACAGAGCCGCAATCTTTCTTGTTTCTTTTCAAATCTTTCCTGTTGTTACTGATGAATAAGTGGTGTTACCGCTCTGTTTTTGGCTATGACACTAATTTAGCCCGTGTTTGAACACTAACACCTTAGAAATTGTCGTCAGTGATTGATTGCCTTGCTGATGGTCTTCGTGAAGAGACCAAGGATTGATTAGGTTCAGAGATTGACTCACCTGCTTAACTCTACAGTTAGAGTTCCACAGAGTATGTAATCTGAAAATTTATCTTGGTATCTTCACATAGGTTTATCTGCTTTTAAGTTTGTTGCAATTGCCTTTTGTAGAAGTGTGTTTTCTTGCTCTTATGACTAGATAGCCTTCTAGAGAGAAGAGGTTTTTTTTAGAGCTGTAGTCATGCTCTGTCTCTGCAGATAATTTCTGTAACACGGTTTTGCCTTTCTTTCAATTTCTTTGTTTCTCTTTTCTGTGCTATATTTGTTTATTTACTACTAATCTAAGGATTTGAACGAGGGCTTCTGTGGTGTGCTAAAATCCATTCTCAGCCAACTGGTAGCCTGTACAGCACTAGGACCTCTCAAACTGTTGCTTCTGTAGGTTTGCATTTTTTTTCCTATTCCCCATCTGGCACAACCCCTTTACAAACCACACTAGTGTGCTTGACTGTTTCTTTTCTGTGGTCTTAGGGGTAGCAGAGTATCTCGAAATACACAATAGATCAGACATTACAAGAAGTGATTCTTTCAGCAGTTGCATGATCCTCTTGTCATTCTCTGGTACTGCTTAGATTCAGTTAAAATCTATAGTGTATGAGGACCAGTAGGTAATTCCCGTGCCTAAAATTCCTTTGTTCTAACACCATAATAAAACTATTACAATAGTTGGTATGTTTTGTTACCAATTGTCTTAAATCTTTGAAACTGGTAGGAAAATTGGTTTCTTGTTCCTGAAGATAAGTAAGCGTTCAGACTTTTTCCCATTGGCCAAAGTGAAGTTACTGTTTTGTTTTGGTTTTTTTTCCATGACACAAAGTCCTGAGGAAACAGGAAATACTCTGTATTTAATCTCATCTCTGTACAATTTTAGCAGTTAAATTAGTTGCATGGAACTGAGAGGAAAGTTTTTATCTGAATTCTGAGTACATACCTGGTTATTTGGGAAACTGTTTGAAAAATAAAGCAACATAATAGTTATGCTCTTTGAACAAAACATTTAATATAAAAGCTTTGTTTCTATTCAGTCAATATGGTTACTAAGGAACCGCTAATTACTGTGCATCATGTTATAGGAGGCCCTGACAAATCCATGCAAATCATATGATTTATAATTCATAAATCCCTGATCCCCTGAGAAGCGTTGCTCTTGCACTTAGACTAATTGAGTACTTATGTTTATCGATCCAGTCCATATAGCACCTTTAGTCCATATGGCAGCCTTTATTGTAGGGCTGGAAACTTCTGCCGTCACGTGTCCCCTGTAGTCCGTGCTGCTGTACTGCTTCCAAAATCTGCTTCCTTCATCCTCTGCTTCATAATCCTTCAGTCTGTCAGCAGTCAGTTCTGCCCAAATCAGAGCAGTATTTATGTCTGTCTCCCCCTAGCTGCAGCGGTATAAAGTCTGTGTGGTACAATACTGCCTTTTGGGGATGGGACTGCAGTGGTTAATTGATCTTACTACTAAGGTAGTATTCTGGAGTAGCTGTATTGCACACTGGCTTAAATTATTTCTAATATGCATTTCTCCCAGTAGCTGCTCTCAAAAATGGCTCGCTTGTAAGAATTAGTCAAGATTGGTGTTTGTTTTTGGCTTTGCAGGGTTTTGTTGGGTGTTTTTCTATGTGTAGAGTGTAGATAATAAATTTTTTTTAATCTTACAATGCAATGGTTACCAGTAGTTACAAATGCTCAAATACACAATCTAATAGCTGATACGTAGTTGTTTGTGAATAATCAGTGCACCAGTGAAGGAGATGGAACCCTATGCAAATTTCATGTGCCAAACTGAAAATAAAAGTAAGGGACTAAAGATGTATTGTGTTTCAGGATAATACTTCATGCCTCATCACTGTTACCTATTTTCCTAATAATTTTTGCATAGTTTTGTAATGTGCTGTAATTGCAATTGTTATCCAGAAGAATGGCATCGCTTAATTCTATCAAAACTGTAGAAAGATAGATGAATGCCAAATTAATAATTTACCATCTTTGCATAATACTGTAGCACGGAATACCAGAAGGATTGATGGCAGAAGAGGTTAACAAATTTTAGCGGCTTCCATTAGCTTTTCATTGTCATATGTTTGTGGTGCCGACTGAAATGAGCTTTGTAGGAGATCTCAGTCGAGGGAACTAATTACTCGTGCCGATTGCCACGCTGATGAATAGACCCTCATTGTATCATTCCCCTGAAGACGAGGAGCGGTCTGTGATTCACGACTGCATCCTGGCTGATATTTGATAATAATTTTAACAGATAAATGTAGGAAGGCAGAATGATGAAGTGCCTATCCGGGCTCTACGACTATCAAAGGCATGCACATAGCCAGCTGTGTTCTGCCTTTTTTATATAAACACTGATGGAGAATTTTAAGTTATTAATCGACCTTTGAATAAACCCATTGCTTCTTGTGTTTTATAATTTTTCTTTGGTTGATTATTCCAAAATCGTTGGGTTTTACAACTAGAGCATTCCAATTTCAGCACGACTGTAATACAGACTAAGTGTGAAAATATGATACTGGGGAACTTGATTCCAATACTTCAGTATTTTTCTGAAATTAAGAAATCAGGAAGATGAAAACTAGCACTGCCTTTTCTTTGGTGTTAGAAAAAGCCACAGAATTTTAATGAAGAATGCAACGACAGCCTCCATTTTTATAAATTTTTTTTTTCAGTTGGAATTTTTAATGTTTACAAATTGTGTTTGTGAGTAGGTTTGTACAACTCATTTTGGCTTTTGTTACTACATGTTTGAAACCTTGGTTCACCTTAAATAAAACTCATTTCTGCCTTTAAACCTCAAAGCTAGGAACGTAGATACCGAGTATTTTTTAACATTGTGATCTGTACATTAGTTGTAGCTATTCATTTGTCAGTGTTGACAGTTATACTTTCTATTAGCTCCTGGATCAGAAATGGAATTTATATGCATTTTCATCTGTTGTTTTAGTACTAGCTATGTAAACAAACAAAATCAGTGTTCTTTAATTTGGGCATACGCGTTTTCAGGATATCATGGCTTTCTATGCCTCAGGCATTTTCTGTTTGTTTATTTGCTATACCTGAAATTGGCATTTTTTATACATTCTCTGGGCTAAAATGCTGTTTCACAGTGGCATTCATTCATGATCATCTAACAAGATAGTAACTGGCACTTATATATGACCATATTAAAAAGATGTACGTATATTTGGAGCGTACAATGGAAAATAATGAATTTGATATAACCTTTTCTAGATGTAATTTTTTAAAAGTATGCCTTCTATGTAGCAATTATTACACATCATAACATGTAGTTTTTAATTAAATGTAAAAACACAACTACATAAACCAGAAATGCAATCTGATTTGCTTGAAAATAGATTGCTGTTTCACTCTCCTGGAATGGTTTATTTAAAAACAGTAAATGGAAAAGAAATGCATTTTCTCGTGTTGTTCTAAGCCTCAGGGGCTAAATGTAATGAATATTTTAAGAGATTATTTTAATTAAATTCCTGCACATCTAAACAGAGTAATATTTTATTATCACATACATAACCATGTAACTGAGGTATTCATTAAAGTTAACACTTTCTGGACCAAGAATTCATGGCATGATTTACTGACCTTGTGCAAAAAGGCACAAATTAGGAAGAAAAATGAAGGGGGACAGACTTTGATTAATATAGGTAATGCTATACCATATTTATAATAGCCTTTTCCCTATTCTGGTTTATAAATGCAGTCACTGAGAAAGGTGCCCTGCTGAGGCTGAAATGAGGCTGAAATCGGAGCACATGCCACTAGAGTGTGGGGAAACTGATCACACTGTCAGCAATTCATTTCAAAATGATGTATTTAGTGCTCATTTCACCTTCCAAGAAAAAAGGGAAAGGAGTTCCTTAGACTGGAAGGTGATATTGTTATTTTCAAGGACATACCTAAGTAAAAGATTGCAGAAAGGGGGGAGGTTAAAAAAAAAAAAAGGCGAAAGCAGCGCAAACAAGGAGAGCTTTATGCAGAAATTCAGCGCTACCATGCTGTTTGATAATTGCTAACATATGTGGCTCCTCTGTTTCATTGTAGTCGTCCTCGTGAGTTCTGGCGCCTTGACTACTGGGAAGATGACTTGCGGCGCCGGCGACGATTTGTGCGTAACCCCCTCGGATCGACACATCCTGAAGCGACACTCAAAGCGGCCGGAGAACATGGTCAGTGTAAAATCTGCCGCTTGCCACCAGCAGCAGGTTACAGTACGTGGTGGCAAAGACTAGACCTTCCCTTTTGTGAGATGCTGGAAAATGGTCCGAAATCCAAGGCTTTTGTGGTTGCGTTTCACGTTCGATACAAGGATGAACTGACCGTTCCTTCATATAAGCAGTGTCGGTGTTTGCTGAGCCCCCTCTTACATCTTAGCTGGGCTGGCACCTTGTGCGTGCTTTGCATGCAACGTTTGCAAATACAGTTTTCACTAAGCAGAAGAGAAGTGGATGCAATTTTGCCATTACTCTGTGGACTTAACGCTTCCTTCTAAATTACCTATTTATACTTAAGTAACTTCAGAAGAAGGTCTGTCCTGTTCAGAATTCCGCAGCAATTATTTCAGTGAACCTTAGCACTTATCTGCCCATCATTACAGATATATTAGAAGTTAAACTGTACAGATATTTGCTTATGTGTAAGTCCTCGAGTTTTTCTGCTAGAACTTGATATGCAATAAATAGTAGGAAATGCTGAGATGTAGAGTTACTGCTCAAGTAGCAGAATGGTAATGATGATTTCTACCTAGTGATTTAAAATAGGGGATTGCTTTTTTAACAGGATTTTTTCCCGTTTTGTGATCAGGGATCACTCAGTTTCATGTGCTATGTCTGTTCTAGAAGAGAATGAGTTCACAAAACTGAGTTTTGTAAATACTCTCAGTTTGAGGATTCTATATTAAATAAAAATATAAACAGTCAAACAAAAACACACCCAAAGCTAATGAACTTTGGGGTTTAGTGTAGAATTTTATGTCTTTGCAATCTAATGAAGATACATTAATAAGGTAGAAAAATCTTTCTTGTATTTAAAAATAAATTGCTTATATTTAAAGCTGAGTACCCTTCACTTTGAAGATACACGTCATGGAAAGGACTAATTTAAATTTAGTTGTGGGGGTTTTTTTGTTTGTTTGTTTATGAATTACTGCATACATACACACGCAAATTATATGTGGAGGCATAAACTTTATGCTAATTTAAAATTATAAAGACTGTTGTGTGGATATAGAAGAACATCACTGTTGTAAAGTTAGTTTCCGTCAGGCATCTTAACCTCTTGCACTCAGCCTTAAAGAGCCATTTCTGGAAGAAAATGTCTACAATATGTCAGCTGATATAATGCCAAATGTGACATCAGTCCTCTAAAATAAATGACCGTACAGAGACTAGTCAATAAAGTGATCTGAAAGCCATGTTTGTAGAGCCCTACATCTTTGACTATAGAAAGAGGAACAAGATGTAGAATTAATTAACCCCTTTTTTTGCTTTGCAGCGTGTTGTTCTTAATACTGGGTGTTGTTTCTATGCCATGGACTTCAAGGGCACTCAATTTTTTTCCATTTAATACTTCATAGATTAACAACAACTGTCCCCCCCCCCTTTAATATTGTGGGTACTTTAGAATCAATACATCTTGTCGCAGTTTCACATATTCGACTTATGTTTTCATATTTAGTCTTTAAACTGTTTATCATAATTTTAAAACCCCTTTTGCTGAAAAATATTTAGAGCAACCATTTATATTTGCATAACTAATTCTTTTGTAAGTAAACACACAGTAATGCCATTTTTTCTATTTCATACTAATGTGATATTTTCACTAATCCATGCTACATTTCAAGGGCTATGGCTCATCCTCAGTTTCTAATTGACAGGACTACAATTTTTGTCAATACAAAGAAAGAGCGAATAAAAGTAGCCCTATTTCATAGGTAGCTAATAGGCATGGCTGGTAGCTAACCCTGGTAATCTAAATAGAGCTAATTGTTTTCTGTTTGCCTTTCTGTTGAGATTTTGACATCCTTAGCAGTCTTCTATTATATTTAGTTTCCTTTATTCTGAATTTAAATGCATACTGTATTTGTTACCTGTTGTCATTCTGTTTCGTCATCAATCCAGCGAATATTCCAGTTTGCCTTAAGTCATTATTTAATGTGACTTGTGAAAATATAGATAGTTGCTATCTGCCTGAGTGTGGGTATAAATGCAACTGTCTCGTTCCAAGTCCTTCCACTGGCAAGGTGTAAAATGATGAGCAAAGCACAAGCTCAAGTTCAGCTGGAAACTATATATAATTTATAGGAATGCAAAGGTAGTTGGGGTTTTTGGTGTTTCATTTTGGGTTTGTTTTTTTAGTGTGGTGGTTTTGTTTTGGCTTGGAGGGGGGTGTTGGGTCTCAGAAGGTACAGTTGTCAGAAAGGTCATCTGGAGTGGTCTCTTGATCAATTTCTTTCTGAATAGTATTTATAAACTTCTAATATTAACTGATTTCATGACAGAAAATCTGATTATTTTCAGATCTTTTGCAGCCAGACTTTTGGGCCCTGTTTTCGTGGTGTAGCTATCCCTAGGGTTCGCAGAATATTTTCTCCAGTATGTTATGATTTTGTATCAATAATTTATCATTAATTATTCCATTTCAATTAATTTTACATGTCTCTGAAACAAAAGCGTTTTAAGATAATGTACAAAAGGTTCCCAACTGCCTATTTGAGGTTTTTTCAAAACATAACGGACCAAAACCTGAAATTGGACATAAGGGATCTTGCCAGAAGGGAAAGGGGAAAATAATGCATAAATAATGGAAAAGTGCTATTGCACTTGAAAACATGGATTTTAGCACAGTTTTCATTAGAAGATAAACATTATTAACTGCTTGGTATCTTTCAAATACAGCCAGATGTATTCTCCACCCCAGAGAGCTCACAGTGTAGGAGTCATCCCAATTTGCAACTATGAAAATTATTCAGAAACAACCGGAAGCCCAGATTTTGTACGGTAAAACCTAAAGAGAACAACAACAGTCAGCTCTGTTGCAGCCTAGTTATGTGTCTTAGTAGCAAGAACCAATCTTTTCCAGGGATTGATTTGATTTGAAGGAGAACCTCTGGTGCAGAGGTGGCAGAATAAATACCTGAAGACTAATGTTCTCTGTTCAGACAATCAATACCAGCCCCATGACTATACTTCTGGCTACCTTCTAGTTAAAAACAAATTTTTTAATTCTGACAATTTAATTGCCATTCCCAAGTTCACATTAACTTGCTTGGGAAAAAAAGGCTTTAGGTAATTTTTCAAAGGGGAAGGGAAAAAAAAAAAAAGATCCTTCCAAACTGGCTATTTATAAAAGTCAGTCTAATAGTGTATTGTGAGGAGAGGAAAGGGAGGTGAAGGTGGTTCAGTAGAAAGTTTGGGATGGAAAGAGTTAACTATTTTCTGTTCTCCCTTTCACCTACTGTTTAGAAGTGGAACCAAAATACTTATATAGATGTGAAAAAAAATAAGTACTTTAAACCTGTTGGTATTTTTAAATTGACCCTCAAATGGAAGATATTATGAGAGAATCTTCAGCTGCTAGAAAATACCTTATCGAACTTTTTAACAAGTGATTTGTTGTGTGTTTTAATTGTCATTTGTTAAAAATTTGAGGAGAGGGGGATTAAACCAGTCTGACAGTCTGTAGCATTTCCATCAAGGCAGTAGGTGGAGTTCAGGGCTTTGTGGCTGAAAAGAACTGGCAGCTGATCACCTGCAGTATTGCAGTCGACTGATTAGTTTTATTTGCCTCAACTTAAGGGATGAAAAAGAAGTCCTAAAAATAATATTTTAAAAATCTGGCATGAAAGTGGTTGGTTTTTCCATTGTTATGTTTTTAAACAAATGGGAAGACTAGAAGGAACCCTTTGTAAAAATATATATATATATATAGTAAGGGTTTTTTAATGCACCTTTTCCTTGAGTTGCTTTTCCTAGTATATTTAACAATCTTAAAAAAACCCCCAGTAACTTCTGTATTATACTTTTGAAAACTTTATTTCTCAAATGGCTTTTAAAAACTGTAGTTTGCATGTAGGGTTGAGCTGTAGACAGACAATTCTAGGAATGTCTTGAGCTTGGTCAGCAGTGTAAGCCAAACTGTTATTTTTATGCCTAAGTGTTCCAGAGATTTAACTGGAATAAATACAACCCACTGCAGATGCTGAGATCTGTCTGCAAAAAGCTGCTTGAAGAAGCTGTGTCTTACAGAGAGGTTTGGGAAGGATTGCATGGAATTACACCGGTGAATTATAATAATGAAATTGCTGTGCTAGATTAATACTCTGCCAGCAGGCTGTTATGGTCAGTGGGATACACAGGCCATGCCTTGAGGTCTCGATCCTGAAAAAGGTGTGTTTGAATGTGTGCTTAGATCTGCAGGACTGGGGCCAGAAGCTCCAGTCACCTCAACAATAGGCAGGCCTGGCAGAGAGTGGTTTGGGTTGGAAAAGGCAGAGCAGGGTTTGGGACCTGGCATATGAAATCCAGTGTGATATCCCTGTGGATGTGTGTGGGAACTGAGCATGTCTCATGATGTAATGCCTTGTCATATGTATCTCTGGTCAGTAAATACATAGAGAGAGCTGGACTGTGGCCTATACGTAAGTGCATTATCTGCAGAAGAATAGGTGAATCCATGTGGAATGTATTGTGTTCTGCACAGATCCTCACGTGAGCCTGCCTGTGTTGGTTGCAGATGTAGTGCTTTAGTCAAGTCAGTACAGAAAAAGCAGATTCTGCTTCAGAGTGTGATGTCTCGTTGCCTTCCAGTGGCTGATGTCTGCAGGCGTGTAGACAGGCCCTACATCTTCCTGTGCCTGTGTGTACACACGTTTCATGCACGTCAGGAAATGCGGGTGGCTAACATCGTGTGCAAAGAGATGACAAAAAATTTATGGAAGTGAACTAAATTTATGGCCTAAATCACTTTTTAAAAAGGCAGTTATGTAAGATGTATGTTTTTGAATCAGTGTAATATCATTAGTTGAGGAAAGAAATAAAATCTGAGTAAGTGAAAAGGATGAGGTAGGAGTTGTATATTTCTGTTATTCATTCGTCTTTGGTTTGAAAGTTGCTGTACTGCTTATATTTTTTCTTAAAGAATGAAGCATATAGCAGCATTATGGACAAGCTGTACTAAGTATAAAAGTATTAAGCTTTGATTTTGGCTCTGAATTCAATCTTAAGTGAGACTAGGTAGAGGGCTAGTTTGAAATAGCCTCTTCAGTGTAACACAAACTCTAGTAGAGGAATCAAAAAATGGCAGGTCTGTACAGTGTAGATGGGGTTTTTGAAGCAACAAATATAGTTCGCCTTCATTGAAAGAAAAAGGATTAAAAATTTTTAAAAAAAAGGGAAAAGAAAAGAATTTATTATCTTGGACTCCATCCTGAGGTGGTTTTGTTCTATTTTACTTTTTTTGATCTTTAGGAGTGCTGGTAGGGCAGTGAGTAAGAGTGCATGTGGTGTGTGTTAGTACACTGATGGTAATTTTACTGCTGCTAACTGAAAATCCTCAAGGGGGAGTTAATTACAGGAAAACCTTCCTAAATATCAGCCGCATATTTTCCCTGACAAGAAGGTTTTCAACTCACATTGAACAACTCCAGAATCCAAGTTATCATTATTTACATGAGCACATTTTGCAAGACAGTAAAATTTGTGTTTGTACAATGCAGTTAAAGCTTTACAGTAATTTTTTTTTTTAAGGCTTGCTTACAAGTGGCAGATATTGGTAGGGCAGAAAGGATCGTGCATACATTGCATTTTATGTTGTATGGCAAGTTAAATTTCCTTTAGTGTTTTTGTGTTGTTGGTTTGGAGTGGGGTTTTTGTTGTTCTTGTTTCGGAGGGGGGGGTGTGTTTGATTTTGTTTTTGTTTTTTGTAAGATTAAGGCCTAAACCAAAACCGGGATATTTGGTCATTTGGGCTTTTGTGTTGTTGTGGTTGTTTTTTTATTGTTAGGGTTTGGTTTTTTGTTGGTTGGTTTTTGGTTGGGGTGTTTTTTTTTTTTTGGTGGTGGTTGAATTTCTTTTTTACTTTTCTGTAACTGAAAAGTTTTATTATTTGCAGTTTATGTGCATATATTTACTTAAACAATTTAAACTTTTCGTATTGCCACTGGGGAATTGCTGCCTTCTGTAAATGTTTGCAGATTAACATATTTTTTAGAGTAAGCCCATAGAGCTTCAAATCAAGTGTGGCAGCAATCAGAGCGAGCAGCAACCAGTGTGTTGAAGTTAGTTGGTCCTGATTTGTTTGGTGAATGTTTTTCAAACACAGCTGGGCCATGGGTATTCTCAATGTATCTTTTAGGACATGGTATTTTTATTTTCACCTTAAAAAAAAAAAGGGGAAAAAAAAAGGAAAAAACCCCAACACATACATCGCTGTGTTTTGGCATTTACGACAGCAAGAGAAAACTTATGTGTAGAGCAGAATAATTGCCTCCTTTTTTTTTGCCTTTTTCTCTTTTTCCTCTTTTTTGCTCTTTTCACTTTTTTCTCTTTGCTTTTTCCTGTTTTATTTTCCTTTTTTTTTTTTTTTTTTTTTTTTTTTTTTTTTTTTTTTTTTTTTTTTTTTTTTTTTTTTTTTTTTTTTTTTTTTTTTTTTTTTTTTTTTTTTTTTTTTTTTTTTTTTTTTTTTTTTCTTTTTCCTTTTTCTTTTTCCTGCTGCTGCTTGGAGCTTGTAGTTTAAATAAACCTGATTTGGACGCAGCAGCAGCGCGGAGGGGAGATGGGAGATGGCAGCGCTCCCGGGGCCGTGCGGTGACACATTTCCCTGCCCGGTCACCGTGTGCAGGGTCGAAACATGCGCTCCAAGTCCATCCAGTTCTCTTCCATTCCAAAAATCCCGACGTGAGCCCCGCAATTGCCCCTGTGATGCCGGAGCGCTGTGCCCCTTGGAAGCAGGTGCACGCTGTTCTCCGCCTCCAGCCGCGATCCTGGGGCAGATTCGTGTGTGTGTATCCCCCCCCCCCCCCGCCTCCCCCCAAAATCCACATCCTGCTCCCGGTGGACCGCTCCGCGAACGGGAGCGGGAGGGATCCGAGGGCTGCAGCTCCAGCGGGGCGGGAGCCCCCGCGCCCCTTCGCCTTCCCCGCTCCTGGGGGGTTTCCCGCCGGGATGCCGCGGGAGCAGCCCCTGCCTGGAGCGGGGCCGAGTGACTTGTGCTGCCTCGTCAGGGAGCCCCCGGGCCGCGTCCTCCCCGGCTCCCTTTCCCCCTCGCCGAGGGGCGCTGCCCTCGGGTGGGTCTCGCTGCTCCCGGCCCGCCAGGCACCGTCCTTCGCCTTGTCCCCTCGGGCTGTGCTCAGTTCCATCTCAGTGGCGGTCCCATGTGCATGAACCATGGGTTTTGGGAGTCAGGTTAACACACTGGGCAGTCGAGACCTGCCTCCATCTCCACTTCCCTAGGAAGGCTGCAGGGGAAGGGAGTCTGCTGTGTCCTTTTCCCCCCTGTCATAAACACTTGAAATAGAGTTAAACGCTGCGGAGAGAGCATTGGATAATTTTGAGCAGGCTTAATAGGATTAAAACTAGATGTGTCCTAACATTAGAGGATTAAGACAGGTACTTCCCACAGCTAGTCCTAAACAGTTTTCTTCCTGAAGTTTCATTAAAAAAAAAAAAAAAAATGCACTCCCTTGTCAGTGCTGCCTCTGAGACCTGACTGACAGCAATGTGTCTCTCTTTCATTTCAGCTCCCGATGACGATATACTTGTTAAAGGAAAGCAGTCCATCAAGAGTCAAGTTTTAGGAAACCAGAACTCAGAAAGTGAGATTCTCTTGGAAGGCGATGATGATATCATGTCATTCATGGAGGAGAGAGAAGTTGAGAATCTAACGGGTAATTTCACCTATCTGATTTTCTCCTCAGCTTCTTTTCTGTTTAAGTTCTGATCTCCCAGTCTCTGCAGTGAGTCATGGTTTGGGATACGGGTTGATAAATTGTTGCTTCTCATAATTGGGCTATTTAGATAATTTTCTGTGCACCTCAGATATTGAGGGTTTATTTGAGGAGAGTTGTGCATTTTCTTTCTCTGACTTTTATAACCTCCTTGCTTCTGCAAGTAGATATCCATATTCTAGGAAACCCCCCTTAGAGAAAGTAACTCTGCCTTGAAAGAGGCTTTCTTTGTTTTTTGAGCTCTTTTGATCTCATTCCACTCAAATCATTAGACCTAGTGGACAATTAGGCAAGTCGTCTGTAATTAAAGGCTTTTGAGACCTCTAATATTTTTCCTGAGTCTATAAAATAGTACATATTTGTTATTTACTTGAGTGTGAAGGATTTTTACACTCACTGGATTTAACTCCTTTAAATCCCTAGACATTCCCCCACTGAAGTTCTTCTTTCTCCACAGACTGTAGTCTTATTAGACTTCAATTTTTTTTTTTTTCTGAAGAAGGGGAAATAATACTTCAGGTCATTGAACTTAATTAATTTTACACAGTCACATGCAGCCTTTGCTGATGTTGCAATCTGAGTGGAATGGCTCCATTTCTGTACAGTTCAAAATGGAAAACTGGAGTAAGCAGTGGTTCAGGGACTGGGAGTTATAAAACGTCTCCATTGTTATTTGAGGAACGTGAGTTGTACAAGGAAAACGCAAACTTCTCCATGTTCATTTGCTTCTCCTCTGGTATCCCACATACATTTACTTCGAAGAAAATTGTTAGTTATTGGATAATTCTGGTTCCCGTAGGAGCTAGTAGTGTAACCTTACATTGATACGTATCAGACATATAATTCACTGAAAATGCTGAAAGTGATTATTTATTGGCATTTTGCTTATCCATGAACTGCATTCCACTCCCTTTTTTTTTTTAAAAAAAAAAAAAAAAACAAACCAAAGTTAAAAATGCAGCATAATGAATAAAAAAAACCTGTGTAGGAAGAGTTAAGTAACATAAACTAACAGGAGAACCATGCAATGGCATTTTCTTTGTATATGTATCTTTATTTTTCCTATCCTACAATGAGATTCCTTCTCAACAGCCTTCTCCATGTTTCCTTCTATTATTCATTCATTGGTTCGAGTAATACATTCATACTGTAATAGAGGTGAAAGGGGAGTTTAATTATATAATCTTGACAATGGCAATAGGATTAAGAAGTAATCCTCACTAATAAAGTGGTGTGGGTTAGAAATGAAGTGGAAATTGTCAGGGGTCTTCTACAGGACCTGGACTGCCCCATCTTCTGCAGCTGTCTGCTTGCCCTGTAATTGAATGTCTGCGAGTGATTGAAAAAATGTTATTTCTCCTCTGGATTACATGCTAATGTACAGGGGGCAAAGGGAGACAGCAAAAGAACACATAGCTGCTTATTTCATCCATTTGTGGGGGTGAGCTTTGGGAAATCATGGCAGTTCCACAGCTATCTCATGCCCATCTGCAAACACAATGTATTTGTACATTGGGAATAGAGGGCAAAGCTGCACTGATCTCAGCAGAGCATCTCTTCTTTTGTCCTAGTGGCACACATTGAGATTGATGTGAGATTAAGGACCATCACCCTCCTAACAATCGATGGAAATGACAATTCATCTGAATTTTTTGTCAGTTATTCTCACGTTGATTACCTGAACGTGTGTACCTCATTTATAGATGCTTTATTAAAACAGAATTGTCTTTGTCAATTTAATTTCTTCCACTGTTTTACAAAAGTCAGATAATACTGCAGCCGAGTAACTTCATTTCCTTACCTCTTAATCAGCTGGATGACAAACCTAACCTGTTTTCTTTCCGTATGTGTTAGTTTATATAATAGGTTCTGCATTGTCAGATCTATGCTGAACCTATTGTTTTCAGTAGTAGTCTGATTTGTCCCTGTGATAAGCCCTGTGGAGATGTGATTATTCCAATAAAAATTCATTCAGTTGGAAACCAACCCTCCAGCTGTTTACTCCCACAGTCCCCAAGCTACACTAACACTGTATGGATTCCTTGAACAATATTTAAAGTGGAATCAAAAGCATCTTTAAAACATTTTACTTTAGGCTCTATAACATTGTGTAACCTTAACAATAGATTTCTACCATCCATGAGGGAACACTTTGCAGTTAGACAACTTTGAGCTTTGACTGCTACGTTCATCTCTGTGAAAAGCCGTGGAAACTTTCTGGTAACTAAAGAACACATCAGACAGTAAGATTTCAAGCGTTCGTGTGTGCACTCTCTGTACTGCATATAACAGAAGGCATGCAAAGTCTCGAAGTTTCTCAGAAGGAAAAACATGTCTGAGTAAAAGCTAAATACTGCCATGCTAGAGCCAGCTCTGTATAATGTATGCAAAAGTTTGCAGTTGTAGCTGCTTCAGTGTTCAGCAGCACAGAGACACTGCAAATCTATCACATATGTTCTTTTCCAGGATAAAAAGAGTTTTGCTGTCGAAGGAAGAGCTATGCTCTTTGCTTTATTTTAATGTTCTTGGCTTGAAAAGCGAATAATTTGCACTCGCGTTCTTTTCGGTTTGAACATTGTTGGTGTTTTCCCGCTCTGGCAGGTCCGGTTGCCCTCAGCACGCCAGCTCAGCTTGTGGCACCCTCAGTAGTAGTGAAAGGCACTCTTTCCATCACTCTTTCTGAGCTCTACTTTGAGGTGGATGAAGAAGATCCTAGTTTTAAGAAAATCGACCCAAAGGTAAGAGATCATTGACCCTGAGCTCTGAGAGATGATGACAAATTACCCAAGACCTTTAATTCTTCACTCGACTTCCTTTACCTCTATTGGTCTGCAGTGTTGCTGCTTTAATAACTTTGTGACTGACCATATATGTTACTGAACTTCACGTAGGTGACACCTCCTTTCCTTCTCCTTTTTCTCCCCCTCCCACAGTTTGCCCCTACTTGAATGTTAATTAGCTTGCTGTGAATAAAGCTCCAGGGAGACCTCTTAAATAAAGACATCTTGAATCACAGGCCTGTGTGAATACTGGAAAGTTCAAGGAGGCTTTTAGCCCAAATGCTTTGTTTTACTTTCCTGATTTTATATGATGGCAGTGTAACATAGCGCTAAACTTCCTACTCTCCTAAGTTTTCCATGCTTCTGTCGTATTATTCTATAGCAGATTTCACAGGGCCTGTTATTATTTATTGTGCCTAAGTAGAAAACATAATTGCCCTCCTGAAATACGTTTCTGAACTGACTTGCTAATTTTTCCACAAACTTTACTTGCTCTGATTTGCTTTTGTTTAAAATTAGTAACCTTCGGTAAAATTCCAATTTCCAAGGAAGTATACTGTGTGATTAGCTTAGTAAGGGTGCACTTGAATGTTTTCTACGGTATCACAGCAGCATTTCAAAAGTATGAGGCAAATGGTAAATATTCCCGCATCCCAACTTAAGCACAGTCATGGCTCTTGGTTTTTTAAATACCTGCTTAATATTAAACCAGGTGATAATTTCTTTGTGAAGGCTACTATTGGAAGAAGTAGTGGTTTTCTGATTGTCTGCAGAGAATAGCTTGTGTGTTAAGCATCTAGTTCAGTTCTTTGTTCCTACTGAGTAAATTGCTCGTATCTGTATTAAAAATGGCACTGGGTTGGAAAGCTGAGATTATCAAATCCTATCAAGGAGTAAATTTATTTTGAAAAGCAATGCTCTCAAATTGTTAGAACTGGATTTTAATATAATTAATTAACTAGAATTGTGATTTTTATGAGATATCATAAATGAGATTTAACTTTTATTTTGGTCCTGAAGTATTTTTTATATATATTGGAAATTATTTCAAGTATGAGATAGTGCTTAAAAGTTTGAAATACTTACTCTTTCCAATATGTTTAACTAAAAAAAAAAAAAAAAACCACAAACAAAAACCACTAAAAAACAATAGTGAAAAGGATATAAGTGTAAACTGTACAGTCAGTTTGATATGTTATTATATTACTATTTTCCATCTAAATGTTCTACTTTGTAATGCATTAGCATGAGAAAAACCTTACAGATCTGAATGATTCTGCATTTTTTCCCATGTTTAGCACATAGGGTGTTTGAGTACAGTTACTAATTCTTACCATTCCTGTTACATGTTTTATGGGAGCATTGGCATACAACATATATGCAGCCTCCTTTCTTTTCTGCTGTTTTTAAGTATTTGCTAGTGTTTCTTTTTGGTTTGGTTTGGTTTGGTTTTTTTTCTGAACTGTGAGCAGGCATTCTGATTTGGCTTGACTGTATCTTTTATTCTGTATCTGAGAGATTTTATTTGGGTTATTATAAAAGGAGAAGTTGGTTACATGAAATACTGGCTATACCTCTTAGATTCTGCTTGCGACATTAACTTTAGCTGGAGGTCTTAAAAAAGACCTTTTTTAAAATGTCGGGGGGGAGGCGGGCTAAAAATAAAATCTGAATATATCTTAAAAACCAAGTAAGGTTACAAAGCAGCTTGTTTTCAAGCATTAACGCCTCCCTGCCCCACCCTTTGCTGAAGCCAATATACCTTGATAGCGGTGACTGGAGCTGCTATAGAAAATGCCCCTTGGAAATAAAAAAAATTAAAAAAAAAAAAAAACAAAAACCACACACCAAAAACAAACCAACAAAAAAAACCCACACAAAAAAAATCAAACCCTAAATAACTAATCCGCTGTAGCTCAGCAGGCCTGCTTAATTAATGAGGCTTAATCTGTTTGATAAATTTAAGTTCCCTGTATATTTGTCTAAACTACCGAAAAGAAAACATTGTGACAAGTTCCTGAAGGAAAACCTGCCTTAGGTAGCGATAGCATCGGCGGCGATACGATCACAGTTTACTCGCGAGCTCCGGGCTGTTATGGGAAGGAAAGGGGTAGCCCCGTGGGCTAATCCCATTTTGCCAGGTGATCCAGGATCAGCGCTGGGGGAAGGCGCTCTGATGACTCCAACAAGAGACTTGTGGAGCTCAGCCGGGGCTGGAGAGGCCGGAGATGCGGCGGCGGGGCCGCGGTGCCCGCCCGCCACCGGGCAGGATGGCCCCCGCGCACCCCGCTCCATCTCCCGGGCTGCTGCCGCCAGGGATAATTTCGGTTTTAACTTAAAGGCAAAAGCAGCTCGTGTTTGAATGGTTATTTCTTTCTGGATCCGTCCAAAAAGAAACGAAAGTAGTCTTTTGGGGCAAGAACTTACATATTTTTACCTCCCCCCCACCCCGCTCCCGAAAGGACATGAAAAGTTGCTCGAAATGCTCCGAGCCGGCGATCTTTCGGGCGGCTCGAGCGGGCAGTGCTTACGTTTTTAAAGCTTAGCAATGCGTTCTCGTTAAAAATCCTGCCAGTATTTCCAAGTCGTCCTTAGCAAGCTTAAAGGGAAATCGCTACGGGGAATCAGGCAGATTTTCTTTGGCTTTGGGAGCGGGAACTCGGGCGGGGAAGTGGACGGGCAGAAAGCGCCTGGGTGCCGATGTAGGAACGGGTGGTTTCCTGACGGGTTCCTGCTTATCTCCTCGTCTGACTATACTGAGGTGCGATTTTATGCTGTACTTAAAAATCTGGGGAAAACAAATGTTTGTTTAAAAAAAATATCGACCGGTTACTCTAAATCGCATTAATTATTCAGGGTAGATCTATACCTCCCTCGTGTCAAAGTCAAATGGGTACCGCGTTCGCTCTGGGAAGCGAAAGCAAACAGCAGTGAATTTTTAAAACAAAATGCAGCGCTTGAAATTTACTGGGGAGAAATAAAAGGAAAAAAATGTTAAGGAAAAAAATTAAAGGTGACGACTGTAGGGTAGGAAATGGCATGCTCTAATTCTGACTGGACTGTGGCGAGCTGCTGAGCGATGTTCCATATATTCACAAGATTTAGAATGGAAGTTTAAGGTACTAGAAATAGAGCAGATGTTGTCACATTCTGAACTACAGAATATAGAAGATTTTTTTTTTTCTTTTGGTAGATTGAAACTAAAGAGAAGTTTGGAAAACGTCAGTCAATATGCCAAGCTAAGGCTTGGGCGAGGTGTCGCGTTTAGACTATCTTTACATCTCATGTTTTCGTTTCTATTAAAAAATTTACTTCTGAGGTTCAGAAAGAATCTACTTGCCTGAATTTAAGAACCATTCACGAAAACTCAGCTTAAAGTTAAAGTAATATTTTTATTACTATTTGCAACAAGTCAGTTGTGGGGCACATAATCTGACCTTGGCACCGAAATACATTTAACATCAGTAAAACTTTTTTAAAGGGAGATTTGTACATATAGTTAAATAATTTTCACTTGGTGACAACATTCAGGCAAACAAGAGAGCATAAGAAAAGGACTATACATGGATTGGAAAATGTACCTTTCGGGTTTCGTTTTGAAGTTGCAAAAGTCCGATAGCTTCTTTTTGTGACTTTTTAAAAATTCACATTGGAGGACAGGAGGAGAGGCTCTTCCTTTCTTCCGTGCAAGGCGTTGAGAGCTTACGCCGGGAAAACCGTCGGCAAGTTTTTAAAGGCCGAGCTGCAGGTGGGTGGAGGGGGTGGCGGGGGGCGCTTGTCTTTCGCCGCCTCTTTCCGTCGTCGTTCGCGTTAAATAAAAAGTTTTTTAGGCGCTGTTGTTGTTTACGGAGGGCGAGTTTTTGTGCGCGGGGGTGTTAACCCTATAGCTTGTCGAGGCTTTTGGGATTGGTGAGGATTTCTCTGGCTAGCCTCCAGGTCTGTTTGGCAGCGCTTTCCAGGGCCGAGTGGGGTTTGCCCTGAAAGAGGTCTAGGTTGGGCAGGAAGTAGTGGGGGCAGCGCCGGCACTGCAGGCAGGAGATGAGCTGCAGGAGGATGCCGTTCAGCCGGTCCCCCAGGCACGCCTCGTCCCAGTCGGTCTCCCGCGGGTGCTTCTCGCACTCGTACAGCAGCAGCGTCTTCATGTGGTAGTTGTTGAGGGGCTGCCCGGGCAGCTCCAGATGCCGGTCGCGCAGTGTCTTCAGCACCGAGAGGCACTTGTTCCGGCAGCCGCCCATCAGCAGCCGGTTCTCGGCCTCGCCGAACTGCAGCACCCAGGCGTCGCTCTCGGCCGAGCTCTGCTTGCCCGTCAGCGAGTAGCACTCCTTGGAGAGCAGGTTGAAGCCCTCCGCCTTCACCTCCGCCACCCGGTTGGGGCCGGGCCAGGGGATGTGGGGCATGGGCCACTGCGCCGCGCTGCGCGGCCAGATCCCGGTGCACTTGAAGGCGGGCGTGATCTGCACCACGTACCGCTCCCGGATGCGGAGCTTCACCTCGCTGGTGTCCGCGATCATCTTCACCACGTCCCGGTAGCTGCACTTGTCCACGGCCTGGGCCACCAGCGTCTGGAAGCGGGAGCGAATCTTACGGGCGGACAGGTAGCCCGAGGCGGTGATGAACTCCACCCAGAGGGACATGCTGCGCTTGCGGCCGTCGCTCAGCTTGAGCACGGCGCAGCCCGGCAGGGAGCCGTCGTCCACAAAGTTGAAGACGCCCATCTGGTTGAGGTAGAGCACCACCTCGAACTCGGTGGGCGAGATCACCTCCAGCCCCTCGTAGCGGGCGTCGATCTCGCTCAGGGAGCTGATGAAACGGGGTTCCTGCACCTCCACCTCCTTCAGCACGTCCGACACGACCTTGCACACCTCCCGGATGGTCTTGGCGATGGCCGCCTTGCGCGCCTGGCAGCGCTCCGTGTAGTATTTGTTGAGCTGGTAGACCAGCTTGGCCTGCGCGGCGATCATGTTGGGGCACAGGTCCGGGCTGTACACCGGGCTCTCGCAGTACGTTGAGGGATCCAATGCTTTAGCGGTGGCTGCAGCTTTGCGGAGGGCACCAGCCAAGTCGCAGACCCCCACCGCCTCCGGGAAGAAGGCGGCAGCGGCGCGCCAGGGAGAGCAATTAAAGAAATCGGGGAGGGCGGCGAAGCACAAAGGAGCGAAGCCCAGCGCTGCCCCGGCGAAGAGGAGGAGCAGCAGCAGCAGCGGGACGGTGCGGGCTGGGCGGCGGCGGTGCCGGTGCCGGAGCGGCGGGCAGCCCTCGCGGGCTCCCGGAGCGCAAACTTTTGGACGGCGATGGGGGCAGGGAAGTCCGCGCTGCCCCTGCGCTCAGGCGCCCACCCCCACCCCACGCAGCGACGAAAATGCTCTTTCAATAGTTCATGAAAAAAAACCCAACAAAACAGCAAACAAACTTCCCCAGGACTCGCAGAAGGTCCCCGATGAAAAGCCGGTCGGCGGCGAAGTTTAAAACCGCACACGGTGCGGGAGGAGAAGAATGCAAGCAATGCCCACAGCGGAAGAGTGAACTCTCTGTCTATTAGTCTGTCTGCCTCTCTCTCTCTCTCTTTCAGTCCGTGGCACCGCCAGAGATGTGCATGAGTTTGGCTGCCGCTCGCTCAGACTGTCAGGGGGTGTTGTTGATTTCCCTTTTCCTGCTGGAGGCGTAGGCTGAACCCGGCTCTGTGGCTGTCTCTACGCGCAGACGTGTGCACTTGGTCTGTGATCTCTCATTCCTGTCCTGCAGCTCTATATGGATTGTTGTGAGAGAGATGTATTAGAGAGTTGCTGACGTTGTTGGTTGGGTTTTTTTTTGTTGTTGTTGTTTTGTTTTGTTTTCTTTGCACAAGACCGTGTTTTATCCTGAGCGGGAGGAGGGCGTAGCTGCCGCGCGTGGGATGGCTTCTCCTCCCCCTCCCCACCCCCGAAGGTGCGCGCCGAGGCTCCCGCTCTCCGCGCCTCTCCTGCTGCCGCGCCGTGTGCCCGCGTCTCTCCCGGTCCCTCCGTGTGTGTCGGCGGCGGTGCCGCCGCCCGCTGTACTTTATGAATGGGGCCGCGGCGCGGGCGCGGGGCGGGGCCGCGCCGCCAATCGCCGCCGAGCTGTCAGCGGCGCGGCCAATCGCGGCGGGCGGCGGGCACGGCGCCGCGGGGGCGCGCGCACCACGCGCCCGCGCGCCCCCGGCCCCCGGCGGCGGGGAAAGGGGCGCGCCCCGTCCGCTCCGCGCTCCCGGGATCGGCCGACCTTGGAGCCGGGACGGGACGGGATGGGATGTGGTGGGGGAGGGTCTGAGCGGGTTGGGAAAAAAGCTCCCTCTGCTACTTCGCTGTGTAGGCAAGTGAAGGGTGGGTGAGGTGAGCGCGCTTGCTCCCTCCGCCCGCTGCGAGGGGACCCCCGCGGCAGCGCCGGTGTGTGCGGGGAAAGCGGGAGAGAGGCGGGACGGTGCTTCACCGCAGGCATAAATCTTATTCCGCCTAATGCCGGGCTTGCAGCAGTGAAAGTGAGAGCGTCGCCGGGGCGTCGTGGCAAGCACCTTGTTTTACTGCCCCCAGTCACCTTAATTTAGATGAATCTCGTGCCGTAAAGTTCTGCTCATCCTCCTAAAGCGCGGGATTGAGTTATTCGAAAGGAAACGATATTTTATGCAAGTTTGTATTAATAAGAATATTGAATAATTCGTACATAAAGCCGTAGCTCCGTCACGTCAGTTCGGAGGGAGCCCTCGGGCAGTACCTGCTGCAGAGCAGCTAGAACTGCTTCTCCTGCGGGAACTTAGGCTGGCAGGAGGGCAATTTCCACATCTTCTGTACTCGGGCCACGGGTGCGCGTGTCCCTGGGGGCTGTGCCCTCCCTTGGACTCTCGCAGCCCTGCCAGGAGCACCTCCGGGAGCGGGACCGTGCGGGACGCGATGCACTGCTCCCTGTGGAGCCTCCCGTTAACCCGCTCGCAGCGGTGGGGCTCGCCTTGTTCTTCCCTCCTTTCGCCGCAGCTGGCTGATTTTAATAAAGAAAATATCGCCGTCTGTTTTCTGTTCGCGTTTAAATTAGAACCATGTCTTGTTACCGACCGTACCGCTGGAAGAAGTACGGCCGTGCCCGGCGCCGGTGCGGCTCCGCGAGGAGAGGATCGGTTCCCCGATCTCCCTCCGTGCCGCCGGGGCAGTCTGCGCCCGGGGACGGGGGTCTGTGCCCGGTGCTGGCGGGGCCCGGGCGGGCGGCGGTGTCAGGTGTCCCCGCCGGGCCCGGCCCCATCGGGAGGGAGACGAGCCCAGGGAAGGCTCCGAGGAGAGCAGCTTCAAAGGGATGGGGGAGAGGGGCCAGGCTGCCACGGGGGCAGAGTCGCTGGCTCGCAGAGGCGCTGGCGCCGCTGCTCGCACGGTCTCTCGGCGTCCCGGGGATGCGCGGGCCGGAGCGGGGCTGTCCGCCCCGGGGCGCGGGTAAGTGCCGGCGGACCTGCCGCCTCCCCGAGGCCGCTCGGGGTTCTCAGAGGCCCCGGAGGCGCTGTCGGCAGCACCGGGCGGGCATCGCCTGCGCGGAGCTTCTCTTGGCGGCTCAGCCGGCCGGGCGGAGCAGCGAGGGTCCTACGCCTCGGCTCCGGACGCCCTCCGGCAGTTGAAAAGTTATTTAGGGCTACGAATCTCTTTCACACGCCCCGTCGAAGCTCCCGGGGCGGGCAGAGGCTCACTCGCCGCCGGTCCGGCGGGGGCTCTGCACCTCGACCCTCCGAGCAGTGGTGGGGCAGGAAAGCTCCGCGGCGTCTCGCTTCCTGCAGCCCTGGGGTTTCCCGCATCCGCGGAGGAGATGTCGGAGCCGTCAGGCGGCCCAGGCAAGGGTGGGGGGATGCGCGTTCCTGTTTTCAGGGATTAAAGCAGAAGGAAGGAACGATTCCCCTCCCACACCACCTTCCCCCCCACCCCCGCCCGCGATAAGGTGTCTAATGATGTAGCGTTACTGGTGTTCAGATTTAAAACAATTCATTACCAATTTTCCCGCCTGAGGTTGAAGCTCTAGTAAATAATAAATCAGCTAAACAAAAGCTGACTTTAATTTATTGCCCCGACGCTAATTAGAAACATCATTTGAGCAATAAACTTAAACACTTCCAGCAAATAATGCACGTGAAACCCTTCTCTCCCGTGTCTGGGCGTTTGTGGCCGCACTGCATTAAGACCAAGCTTCATCTGTGGCGGAATTTGCTCTCGCCGGGATGAATAATTGAAGGGGGAACAGGATCCGAGGAGGCTATAATTGAAGAGCCCTTGTCACCTCTGCTTTTATGTATGTTAGTGTAGAAGTCCATCAGCAGCTCCTTGATGGTGTATAAAACGAAGTGGCATCCCCTCCAGCAGCAGGAGATACTGTATTCCATTAAAAGGACCGTGTGCGTGTGTGTGCCGCAGAGAGGGAAACTCTCAGGGCTAAAAGCCACTTGAAGTCTTCAGACCGATTGATCTGTATTCCCTCGTTATAATCCGTCTCATCATACTTGAGTTAATGAGGCAGGGGCGGGGGTGATCTGATGGTCCTTGACAAATTCATTAGGGAGGCTGCGGGACGTTTTATTTGACTGTTAAACATCGTGTTTGTTTGGTTTAAGCAGTGCCAACATCAGCATGCCGCTGCCTGGAGCTATAGTGTTTTGTTAGCGAGGGCTTCTGTAAAAAGATACTGGAAAGGGGACTCGGTGTGCAGTGTTTGCTCTTGCCTTGGCTCCTCCTGCCCCCTCCCGCTCGGTACAGCGGGGACCTCGGGCTGGTGTAAATCCAGGCGTGCAGGCATGGTACGTGCCACGGTATTTTCTTCACGCTGGGGATGGCAAAGTAGCAGCGAAGGGCTGCTATTAAATTTGCAAAGACTTTTTCTCTCTTTCTTTCTTTCTTCCCTAACCCCCTCCCCCCCCAAGAGAACGCTATGTGTTTGCATTAACCCTTAAAACAACAGAAGAAGAAAACAGCTCAGAGTTTTAGCAATAAGCACACAAGTTTCTTGCTGTGTTGTGATATAGTATTCTTGCATTTCATTGTGTATCCCGCCTATCAGTGTGGCATGTGTTACATATTTCACAGGCTTTTTATTCTGAATGTTGTATTTTAAGGTTTCTGTAACATGCTGCTGATATAAGGTGTAATATTTAAGGCAAATCAGAGTTTTAATCAATTTGACTTGAGGCTATTAAAGGATTTCTGCCAAATCTGCCCTTTTTCTCTCCCTTGGTGAAAGTGAGGGGGAAAAGTGAATTCAGGAACAGGTGCTCCCAAAAGGGATAAGAAGTATTTTTAAGAGTAGCGTATGAAATATGTATGTGTATATATATATATGCTTCGCTCATGGCAGTTTTGTAGATCAGACCCAGATAGCATTCCATTATTTTCTACTAGTTAGTTTCCTCTCTGTCCTCTCATTTAATGGAAAGAGTTTTGCAGAAAATGGAGTAATTAATCTGCTCGTGGAACCTAGCATTGTATTATTTTTTTCCTGGAGATCAGTCTTCAAACATTCTCAGCTTTAAGTGCTTTGTAGGACTCTGCTTCCATTTATAGAAGAACAGTATGGGAAAAGAGCTAGTGCCCTTTGCCTGTCATTTTCGTACATTCCTGCACCGCTGATGAAGCTTGAACTGCTGCAGGGAATGTATGGATTTGAAAAGAAATGATTCAGTAATGCACATTGTGTTTCTCCACAGCAAAACCGGGTTAATAGTTACAGCAAATGCTGCTGTGGGTTTGACAGATGAAATTCCTTTTACCTTCAGCTGTGTACAGTGTGTACCTTTTCTTGAAAGTCATGGCTTGGCTTTGCTGTCTGCTGATCTGTTCGAAGGTCTGTGTGTATGGAGTTAGTTGATGGCACATACTGAAGGAGAAAAGATTATTTCATTTCTGCACATGTAATTAATGCATCTCATCAGCTAAGAGTGTTGCATAAATCTGGTACCTTTTTTCCCGTGAAGGTTGAATGGTATTGTAGTAAAATAATTTATAAATGTTTTTAAGTCTCCCCTAACTTTCATTTCTTCAGTGGGAAAGAGAAGGCTACCAACTACTCCTTTAAGTAGCTTATTTTTACTTTCCCGTTCGGTCCTGAAATGTGAATGTATTCATAATCTGGTCTTTAACCATAAGCAATTTGAGGGCTTTCTCTAATGCCTCGAACCTCATGTTAAAGATAGCATCTTCTCTTTTCTCATGGTGACTAATGGTGACTTCTTTTAGCTGTAGACTGTTTTGAATACCAAGTCCTGTTTTGTAAAGTTGCGTTTAGTAAGTTGGCAGTCAGAGAAAGGCAGACATGTGCAATAAGAAGGAATAATTTTAGTGCTTTCGTAGAATTTTCTTCTTGTTAAAATGTCACGTGGACCTTTTGTTTGGATACAGTTGGGGTGGGTGCATGCTGTTTCATCCATTAGAAATAACTGAATTCATATATGTTGGCTGGTCTTTATTTATAATAATTGATTACTTACATTAATAGCATAACTTTTAAAAAGTATGAGAGCATGTGACATGCCAGGATTTTATCAGCTTGACCTCCAAGTGAATTCAATAACACTTACTTGCTTGAGAAAAATACATGGTGGACTAAAGAGATAATGTCTTGTCTGGTTCTTAAAAAGGCTATAAGGCTAAATCAGCACTTCTTTAAAAATATGAAAAATAAAAAGATATTAGAAGCTAAATTCATGTTTAGGAAATGAAAAAAAAAAAAGATTAATTTGAAGGCGTTTGGACACAGCTTTTCTTCCTGTCAGTGGCTGCAGATGATCACTATGTTTAATGCCTTAGATGTTCACCTCTCTGTGCATGTGGCTGATCATGCCAACAAAGAATAGCCTGTGTGGTTTTGTTGGTTAGGCAACTATTTTAGAGATAAAAATCTTCATGCAGCCTAGTCAAGATTAAGCACGTGTGTAAGTTAACCGAAAATTCTCTACACTATGCCCTTTTGGAATGTCTATTTCTAGCTCCAGAAGTGAAAGCTTCTTGTTTATAAGCTTATGTTTTTAAAAGTGCTTTCTCAAATATCGCATAGAGCAATGTGAAATCCTCTGACTCTCACCAACCACTGTACAGGTTACAACCTTTCAGCGAGTTTCTATGAGGGCAGTTTATAAAAGGAAAGGGTGTTGTGGGTGGAGGGAACAGAGGGGGCTCAATCTTCTCAATAGCACTGGTGACCAGCATGAAATATAGCGACTTTCTCTCTCTCCTCCCTGTATTTTAAGATTATTTTCTTTTGATTTTAGATCTGACAGAAAAGGCATGCAATTTTTATAAAATAATAATAAAAAAATCCGGTTTGAACAGCATTCTAACTGTTCCCTTACTCAAATTAAAGGCACAGTTAGAATCCTCTGCTTTTCTGAATATTGTACTTTGTAGTATTGGAATTTTATCCTTTGAAAGTGCTATGTTGACATAAAAGTAGTATATTACTAGTTATAAAATCATTGCAGGGGTTATGTTGCTACTTCTAATGAGAGAATCAAATGATAGCTACTCCTATTTTATATCTTGCTGTGCATATCTTATTTCAAAATAACTTCTTCATGTTAATAAGCTGCTCTCTTTTTAATTTTCTAACGAATTAGGTAAAACCCGTGTGCAAAGTAATTCAAGGTACCCTCTCCTGGTGCTGGAACGGGGAAACTGTATTGGCTCAAATAATGTATAGAAGCCATCTGCATAGCTTAATTGAAATAATATTTGGTGATCTAAGAGATGGAAATTGTTCCTTTTCTTTAAGCATCTGAAATAAAACTAGGATGTAAACCAGCTGTCTTGGCCTATGGAAATCAAGGTTCTGCCAGTCTGTTTCTTTTCTTCATTTTCTACTTCTATCTTCCTTTATTATCTTTGTATCCCAAGGAGTCTTTCTTATTTTCTAACTGGTTTTGTCTGCAACAAGGGGCTGGGTTGGTGTGCTTAAATAGACTCTGGATAGAGTGAAAAATCTTTGATCTATGGCTATGACTGCTTCCAAATGATTTGCTTGCTGGGACTGGACACTGTCCATGCCCTTTCACTTCACTATCAGATAGGCACACAAAAAGGACTTGACATGCTACCAGATGCATAGTTAATCATTGCATTAGGTCTGTAAAGGGGACCATCCAGACTCAATTAGGTCTACCATTTTTAACTAGTGTTTGCTCTGTAGTTTGTTTGGAGTACGATATTAATTCTAACTGCTGTTCTGTTTATTTAAAAGTGCTTTAACGCAGTTCTGTGCTTTTATTTTCGAGGAATTTTCTCTGCATTTGTGCTGTTTA
>NW_020955337.1:78091-79191 GCF_003031625.1 Empidonax traillii | reverse complement strand
AGGTCTGTAAAGGGGACCATCCAGACTCAATTAGGTCTACCATTTTTAACTAGTGTTTGCTCTGTAGTTTGTTTGGAGTACGATATTAATTCTAACTGCTGTTCTGTTTATTTAAAAGTGCTTTAACGCAGTTCTGTGCTTTTATTTTCGAGGAATTTTCTCTGCATTTGTGCTGTTTAATGCGGATTTGGAACATGACTGTTACAGTGTAACAAATATTATTGCAGTGAAACGTATTATGTGAAGTTTTAATTTAAAAAGTTTTTGCCTTTTTGTAATTTGGCAGTTTTTCTTTCTCAATACTGATATCTAAAAGTAATTTTGAAATAAGCTAAATGCAGCAGCTGGCATGTATTGAGGCAGCATCCAGAAGTAAAGCTTACAAGGATATTCAGAGTTTTGGAACTGAGTCCTAAAGTTTGAAAACCAAACAGCAGCATTTTTCTTATCACTTACTTACCTAAGAGCTCGGTCTTATGTCTGGCACAGCATGCTTTTGTGTGAGAAGGATATTAAGGGTACACGAGTTAAAAAGATTCAGCTGTAGGGTAAAAAACGTTGGTTAAATTATTGCTCTGAATCTTGCCTGGGATTTCCAGGACTAGTTTGTTGTATTTACATTAACAGCTGTTAACTGTATTCACTGAATAAAGTGGATTGGAAATTCCTAACTTTCTCAGAGTTTCAGAAAAGGAATATTAATTGAAGTTTGTAGATGTAGCCAGTCCTTTCATGGTATGAAGAAGCTCAAGCATTCGAATTGTATAAATTGTTTTGATCACTCATGCTGTGTCTGCATTTTACAGTAATTCTGATATTGAGGATGGTAGGCCTATGGAAGCAGGGGCATAAAAAGATATAAAACCATTTTTGCTTGAAAATTGATATGTAACAAAGGAATGAGAATCAGAGACTTTAAAAATATTTTCATTTGATTTTAGTATTTATTTATTTATTTATTTATTTAGTTAGTTAGTTTGGAAGAAAGGAGGAGGAAGGCATTCATCCATAAAGTTGTTGTGGGTGTGGGTGTTTTTTTTTTTTTTTTTTTTTTTTTTTTTTTTTTTTTTTTTTTTTTTTTTTTTTTTTTTTATTTTTTT
>NW_020955337.1:65000-77616 GCF_003031625.1 Empidonax traillii | reverse complement strand
TTTTTTTTTTTTTTTTTTTTTTTTTTTTTTTTTTTTTTTTTTTTTTTTTTAAATCAATATATAGCTACTAAAGCTATTGTGTTCAACTTCAGATTATAGTTCAGCCTTCACTTCAGATTTGAGATTTCTTGCTTTAGTTCTTTGCTTCATGGTTGTCAATATTCTTTGAAGGAGGCCAGGTGCATTAAAATATAACATTTATCATTTAGTTGTAGTCACAGGGAGATTTAGAAGTTGCTAATGGACTTCCAAGATGCAGGATGTACAAGTGAATGCTGCTCAGAAGTGCTAGTTAGGGCTCTCTGGGGATTTTTAAATTATTTATGGCTACCTGCTGCTCCGGAGTACAGGTGTGTGCGTGTGTATAAGCCATTAATGATTCGTATTGATGCACATAAATATTCAGCAGAGAATAAACCTAACACAGGAGTTCTTAAGAGGCATAGGCAGGTGGCTTTTCCCCATTCATCATCTGTCCTGGAAGTTCATTCTAACTGGCATCTGCATGCCAGAGTGCCTAGGAAAGGGGAATTGTTTATACGTAGTTTGTGGTTTTCTAGAGTGCGAACTTGAAAGAAAGTGGGACTTGAAATGTGCGGTCATTTGTGAATTTATGTTTTATCTCCCTTCACTTGAAAATTTATGAGGAGAGTGACTTAGGGTGCTTGCGTTGTGTGTTCCAGGGCTTGCCCCCACTGATAACACCCTTGTTGGCGTGAAAGTGCAATGCAAATTATGACAGTTACAACCTTCTGTTTTGTTTAACCTGTCAGTGGATTTCCTGGCTCAGTGCTGAGGGCAATGGCGTGTTCAGCTAGTTCCATATTCACCTAAACTTAAAAGGTCAGGTTTCTACAGGCAAGCCTAGTCAAAGCCTAATTGATGAGGAGGGCAGGGGGACAGAATTTACTGTTCTGTTGGCTAGTTTCATATCGTTAGGTTGTCCTGAAAGCATCAGGCAGTCACAGCCCCTTTCATGTAAGTGCTGACCCTAGACAGGAGCTGACAATCAAAGGAGGCAGCCACAGGAACCGGTGCAAGTAGGCTATTGATTTTTCAGTTAGGTCTAAGTAGTTTGTAGTATGGGTAATGGGTGACAGAGGCAGGTATGTCATTATCAATGAGCTCCAGAACAGTAGCGACAGCCCCCTCTCATATTTCCTTCAGCACTGACAGTATGCATCCTGCAGTGGTCAATAAATCGCCCAACCTTTTACTGACAAGTGACTTGGAGGTGGGGGTGGGAGTCAAAGAGCTAAACTTCCGTACTTGAACTTGACATGGATGCAGAGCAAGGATCTCGACATCTGCGTTCCTGGCTCGTCAGGCAAAGAGCCGAGGAGAGCGCAGAGAACAAAACAATGGTGGATGTGCGGCCGGAGGAGCTTAACTTTGTGTTATGCCCTCTAGAAAGTCAAAGATTTCCTCGAGTTCAAGTAAAAGAGCTTAAAACACCAGCTTTCTGTATAAGCATGGTCTGGTTCAGTAGTTAATTTAGGTTACCATGGCAGGGTTTTGTTTTTACTTTAGTATTGCTCTGCATTTAATCAAGGTTATGCTGCCACAGCAGTACAACAATCACAGTCTGCCATTCAAAATCCGCTTTTAATTCCTAGTTTCCTCTTCTTAAATTTCATATATGGAGACTAAAGATATTTAAGGTTTCTTTATAAATCCAGTGTTAGCAATACGGTTTCTGTTCTGACTACCAATGCTGTTTTGGGTCAATAGTGGAGTACCAAATACTTTAGGAAGCTGAAGAAGGTTTTTATTACTTGGATTTTACTAGCTGTGATTTCTGAATTTAATAGAGGTAGATCCAGATTTTAGCTTTACACTTAATTAAATTCTGAAAGATATTGAGAGAACATAAAAAATGTAATAAGTGGGGGTTTGGTTTTTTTTTTTTTTTAAATATACTTGTATGGAAAATCAAGTTAAATGAACTTACGTATCTTAATCTGAATCTCATGAAGTTTTCTAATGTTGTTACTTTATTTGAGGGATGTAAGTTATCTGCATTTTTTCAGAAGCTGGAATTCGGTCAGGTTTTATGCTGTGTGCAGATGTTAACAAAATAGCATGTGCTTATAATTAAAAAAAATCTTTAGACAAATTGAAATAAAGCAGAAGAGTAAATGTTTTGAAAAACTTCCTTAAAATAACTCATTGCTATGGTATCTCGTTCAACAATGTTTGTAATGTTACACAGAGCAGGAATCTGAGACCGTGTACATTGAATAGCTGCAAAGTATCATCTGTGACTGAAACTTTTTCATCTGTCTGCATCAGCTAAAGCCCTTTTCTCCGTGGCTGGCTTTTTAACTGCAGGAGCAGTGTTGACAGAGGCTCAAGAATTAAAGTTGAAATTTATCACTGGATTATGAAATCCTTTCAGAAATATTTATATAAGCTGAAAACCTGAGTACCTGTACGTTAGGAGCAGTTATGAAATTATTTGGTTATAAAAATCTGTTTAGATGTTGTTACATCAGCCTATTGAACAATGCTTTGGAAGAGGGGCTGGCTGGCTGTCTTCCGGAGGAAAAAAATTTTGCATTAATTGGATCGAAAGTATGCCAGGTTGTTTGTGTCCTTCGGTATTTAATGGGAGTTTTTCCTCTGTCAGTTGTTTTCTTCATGTTGCAGGGCCTTTTTTTCCTGTTAAAGTAGGTAAAAAGTCCAGCCATGCAGTCTGAATCTTGTCTTTTTGTAGAAACAGGTACAGCATCTTTTACTGTATTTTAGCGTTGCTGGCGTGTTGTGTTATTGCGGAAACATAAAAAGGAGCTGTAGAAAGGCGACAAATTAAATTTTCATGAAAGAAACCCCTAATCAGCAGTGACAGGGTAAGAGAAAGATGATTGCCACTTGGTCATTGTGGAGAGGCACTTAGACTTGGTGTCAGGGCTTCTGTTAATGATGACTAATGTCTTTCTTGGAGAAAACGCATGCTCAAACACGCTACAGTCCAGAAGAAGAAGGGGGAGATAGGCACTATTAAGGAAAAAGGCTGTGAATCCTAAAACAAAAGCTTAGGTCTTCAGATGAAAAGGGTGCAGTGTTTTTGCAATGTCTGAAAGCACAGCTGTGAAACCGTTCTTGTTGCACTCTTTAAGGAAAATAATAATAATGATTAAAAAAGTGTGTATACAGACATACATGTGCATATTGTGAGCTACCTGGTATCTGCTTTAATTAAGAAGGGAGATAGTGATGACACTGGCATGTAAGCACACTAGTCAGAAGTAAACAGTCACATTTTATTGCTCTTCTTTTAACGAAGCTTGCTTTTTTAAAAGAACAAAAGCTGATGCAATATATTCTTTCCTAAGCACAGTGCTGTGTTCTGAATAAACATTCCGTAGTCAAATGTGAAATGACTCAAAAGACCTTTTTCAAATCTTCAAGCCTTGGCTGTTAGGTATATTGGCAAAAAAGAGGTGGCATGTGTCATTTCTTCAGCTTTTCCCTAAGTGAGACCTTTCAAAAGGGCATTTGCAATGCTTGTCATATTTTTTCATATACATCTTATTGGCCTGACAAGTCTAGAGGACCATGAGAAAACAGATGTCATTGCATTCAGACAACACTAATTACTCTGGGATTTTTGCAGCCTCAGTGCCTGCGTGTAACTGTCGATTATGACTGTTTATGTGGCCTATCATGGGTACACGTTGCACATTCAGATGGTACCACTAGTCTTTGTGTTTCCTATTGTCACACAATAAGACGTAAAAATCAGCAACAAGCACCACAACAAGGGAACGCCTCAGTGTGGGACTTTTACGTGTTTAAAATGCATTTTGTTAAAGATTGCATTCACAGTCCTTATTAGATTTAAGTGTTTCAGCATCTGTTTACTGACTGGAGAGCAGAGCGGTGGCTGTCAGTTTTCACCATGGTTCTTCATGTTGCAGGCTTTCATTTTCTGCAATTGTATAAACATTACCTGAAAAATGCTGATTGACCCAGCAGTTGTCATAAATTTCCTGTGTCTAACCTTCACACTGAACTGGGAGATTTTTCTAACATGTCACAGTTCGCTTTAGAAACCAACAGCCTCATTCTCTTACAGACTGATTTGTTGATATTTTCTTGGTTAAATTTTCTTAGCCACTCCGTAATTTCAGAATCTATTCTTCCTCTGTAGCCATAACTGCTGCATGATTTTTTTAACGATTTAAAGTTCAAACAGTGGTCACGTCATGGCCTTTCTTTGTATCTTATCTAAAATTTGAATTTTGGTACACGTTTCATGAGCAGAACAACCAATGTTAATCACAGATTGGAAAATGAAAGCTCCAATAATGTAACTTCACATGCTGATGAAGCAGAAATAGAAGCAGCTTTATCAGAGATGTATGATGAGATAAAACTGCAGTCTCTGCTGTACAGTTATAGTAATTATGACTAATGAACCGTCCAGTCTGGATGAAATGGCATGCCCACAGGGACTGTGGCCAATCAGTTGTGACTTATGCAAGCTGAACAAAACATTGATGGTGTTCCAGATTCCATATAAGAGCAGGAAGTGTGGTCTTTGTTTGGAATATCAGCTTTGTCAAGTTATTTTCAGCAGTTTAGGAATAAACGGCGTTAGTAAATAAAATCCTAAAGACTAGGTTTTGTTGGGTTTTGAAATGGGCATAAGGAATTACAATTTGCTGTGACCAAATATACCTGAATAAAACCCCCTGTGTTGATGGCACATTCCTGATGTAATATACTTCAAAGTTGTTCTGATCATCTTGCTAATCTAAGTCATGGGAAGCACATGTTATACGGTAATATGCTGAGTACAATGGAAGTGAAAGATGCAGAACATGTGAATGTAGGCATGTATCTACTCAGGCTTACTGTGGTAATTTGGTATTTTAACAAATTTGCTTGAGAGCTGATGCTTTCATTTTAATTTTGAAGCACTCCGCATTTTAAACCAGTCTGTAATGTGCAAGTGGAAGATACTTCATAGTGTTAATACCTGAAAGGCAGTTTCTTATACTAAGAAGGTTAAATTGTGTCAGCAACATAAAATGGAGCTTCAGTGGTTTTGACAAAGAATAGACTAGCAGAGTAATAATTTGGAACTAGCTTATTTTTATAAAAAAGAATAGCTGAATTGTGAATGCAAAAATGCAGAATATATGGGGACTTCTGAATTCAATTGCAGGGTAATAGCAGAGCCGAAAGGATACTTTTCTATAAGTTGTTTAGGCGCAGTCTGGAAGCGGTTGTGGATCAGCAAATGTTTGAAGGATTTGGGAGTAAAACGATCAACATGTTACAGATGTTAGTGATACATTACAATCCATTTAACATTTTGCCTGAACCCCTCCAGAAGGCTGCAAAGAAAAAAATATTAAAAAAAAAATTATTTGCAAACAAACTAATGTAAAAGTAAGGATCACCCCTCCCACCCGCGTTAGACCATTTAGAAAAGAGTTAAAATGTCATTTGAGAAAAATATTTTAGACTGTTGTGCTGTTTACAAATGGTTTACCTTAATCAGGAAGACCCAGGGTATGTTGGTTCTTAAAGCACACGTGAAATTAATACACAGTTGTCAAAGAAGTTGGCAATTAAAGACTGGCCTACCTGAAATCTGAAGTAATTACCGATCTTTTGTGTTGCTTAATAGAAAGGTGGACAGTGATTTAACATGCCTACAGTTTTTCTGAATCATTTATTTAAAGTAATACTTCTTCTTTTTATTTTTTCCCATACTGTTTTGAAGCTTAAAAGCTGACACTTAATTCACTATGTTTAAGTTTTTCTTTTCCTAAAATGGAGGAATCATAAACATATTTCCAGTGTTTGTCATCTTGTATTCTGAGCAAATCTCAAAGTGCTCCTCAGTGTGCATTTGAGTAGATTTTTAAGTAAAGAATTCCTATTAACTCAGGGACTTTAGACCTGTGATTAATTATTTAAGGCTATTTGGGAAAAAACCCCAAACAAATAAAACCCCAAACCAAAAAGGAAAAAAAAAAACAACTCCCAAAAAATCCCCACCACAACAGAAGCCCCCCCCAAATCAACCCAGCTACTTTAGAAATCTCAAATACTTTACCACTTCTGTTATTTTTATTTTTGAAGTGTCCAAGGGTACTACAAGGGATCTACTAAGAATAATAATCTTTTTCTTTTGTCTCATGGAAGAAAGCATACTGCATTAAATATTGGAAATGTGAAAATATTGTATATGTATATAATGTTAAGATCAAGTATGTTGATAAGTAAACAATGAAAATGACCACTTTTGGGTTGTGCTGAATAATTATGATTAAGATCTTTGCAGACTGTGGCACTCTTAAGTATGAGTTTCTTCCACAATGTCATTTCAGAATCAATAGGATGCAACACATTATGTACATTATCTAATTTTACTGCACAGAGAGTTGCATTACAGTAACTTTAATGACTGTGTCAGGATTGTGCCAGTGAAGTCAGGACTGAACTTTTTAGGAGATGTAAAAACATACAAAGCTAATTCTCATTCTTCTAAAGAGTTATTATTTAGAAAACGTTTAAAAAGTTATTATTTAAAATATTTAAATATTTAGAGATTATATATACATATATAAGAATATTTGGAAGAAGTATTTATATGTATTAAGATGAAGAAATAACTTTAGTTTATGTTTTTTTTAGGAGGCCTCAGAGTACAGTCCTACCATTTTCTTATGAAATCATTGGTAAAATTCCTATAAAATTATGCCAGCATGGATAGGCTTTTTATGTATTTGGGACATCCATTGTTTTCATTTTGTTACCCTCTATAGGTCTGATCACATTATTGGTGTTCAACAAGATGTGCTTCTAAGTAAAATACCTTTTATCTTACTGTTGCTATGTGTATTTGTGTACAACCATAAGATACCTTGTATGTTATTAGGTTTATTTGGGAACCATCTTTTATGTGAGAGGGGCTTAATCAACTTTTGTTCCTGTGTGCAGCTTCCAAAATCTTCAGAAAGATAATGCTTTCTTAGGAAAAGCAAACTGTGCTTAGTATTTGATATTGGTGAGGTGGTGCTCTGCTCTAACTGTGTAATGTGCATAATAAACCAGAAAAAAATCAAGGGTGGGTTAATTGAGGACTGATTCTCATCTTTAAATTCAGAATTGTGTAATTGTTTACGTCTTGAAACTTGTTAGCTACTTTTGGCATCTTCTTACCTACCACAAATTTTATTCAGGGTATATGACAATTTGAGGACTGATTGTAAAGTATTTCTGTGCTGATTTAAATAAATTTTACTCTTGTATTCTTCTCCTACATCTCCAAGTGAAATACATTTTCAGTTGTTTAAGTGTATTGTATGCTGATCAAATGGTGTAATGACCTGCACTCTGAGAAAAACAGATTTTAATGGAAACTTGTTTTGAAAGAGCCTTTTTCTAAAGATACCTCACAAGTGATTTTTACTCTTTGCTAGTGCGTGTGAATTTCTCACTGATAGGAAAATTTCATCTTCCCATTCTTCAGAATCTTCTTCTCACCATTTTGTTTTCTCATTTGAATTAAATCAAGGCAAAGAATGAGTTACCTGCTTAGTGGTCCCCCTATTTGATGCACGCCAGGTAGAATGGAAACCTTCAGCTTCCCCCCGTTGGGTGTGAGAATTGGTTTTGGTTACATGTGATCTTGCTCTGCTCTCCCATGTTGTCATATAAACCCAAAATGAGATTTCTTTGAGCTGCTGGGAATGTTCTCTGCCTTAGTTTCTCGGTGTAAAAAAAATGTGTATCAGCTTTTGATGGAGATAAATTTTGGTTGATAATTTCAAATGTTTTCTGTGTGTTGGGGATTCCAGAATTAGAACTGTTGCTGATTTTCCCATAGGCTTTCATGTTAGAGTCTGCATGCTGACTGGTGCTTATGGCTGTAGGAATAAATTGATCTTCTGATTTGGGAAGCAAATTGAAATAGAAAATTGCTCTTCAGTGCAGGAAATGTAGCCTTCAGTGCAAGTGAGAGCAGCTGGGTGGCTGCTTTAACTTCTTTTGGCTTGTAATGACTATTACAGAACAGAGTTGATCAGACCAGCCTGTTCTACTTACCTTATCCATCCCAAATATATCCCTAATTAGTTTTATGCTTAAGGCAGATGTAGGAAAAGCTGGTGAAAGTGTGATTGTGTTGGCTTAGTCTAAGATTTTGCTTGTAACAAGGTGTCTTCAGTTGCCCATTTAGGGAAGACTTGTCTTATTTGCAAAGTTCTGTCAAGGTTTGAAGGTTTGACTCCCTTTACTCTTGATCTGCTTTCTAAGCTTACCTGTGCTGATCTAAGTCCCCAGTAACTCATTTAACTCATTTGTATTACATTGTTAGAAAACAAAGAAGATCCCAGCAGAGTCAGAAAGAAACTTTTTTCCATTATGTCGATTTTGAGATCTTATTTTTTCTGCTGCCCCTGGAATCAAAATCAAACTTCAAAAAGTGTATGTGAACTAGTAGTATTAACCCTCCTCCCAAAAAACCTGTAAAGTTAAATGTTTTGTTTTATTTTGACCCCTTGGCTATCAATCATGTAACACTCTTTTGGGGCGGAAGGGGGGAATAGTAACAGAAAGCAATAATCAGTAGCCTCCAAAATTCAACTAAGCAGTCAAAACCAAGGCATTTTTTGAATCAAAACAAGAACATTTAATTCTTTTTAAAAATTGATTTGAGACCTGTCCTTCACACAGTTCTGAGTTTGATTAATAAAAAGTAATACTTTTCATGAGCAATTTCTGCTTGAATTGATATACAATAATTTGATATAAAATTTCACCAGTGAATGGATATATATATACATCTATCTCTCAATGAAAATTATATTACAGAAATTTTTTTACTCTCTCTACAGTTTAGCGCTTGTATTTTTTGTCATAGGTATTTGTTTTTCAAGGGTATTATGATTTTGTTGCATGCTGGAGTCTGGATTCTAGATAGTTTTGTGGTTCTGCCTCCTACCTCTCATCATTTAAAAGCATTGTATTTAACCTTATATGCTTTTTATTTTTCTTTCATGTGAAACAGATATTAAGACCCTGTGCTCTCTCATTGTTTGTAGGTGTTGCTTTGCTTTTTTTCCTTAATCCTAAACTACTAAAATAAATATCACTCCCAGTGTGCAGTATTAATCTTTCAGAAGTTGGTCCTGTACTGGAGAAAATAAATAATTAGAGATAGGTAAGAGGTGACTGATGTGTAGGTGTAAATACTCCGTAGATTTAAACAAGCTGCATGGCAACTCTAGGTCTCTTTTGAGGTAGTCATGAAAACTTAAATTGTGTGCCTCATATATTTAAGGCCAGTGAGCCTATATGATTTTATTAATGTGCTATAAATCTTACATTCACGAGCAGTGTTTACTACTGTGCAGTATATTTAAAAGAAAATTTATACCTCACTGTAGAAGGAAGGTAGGCTACTGAAAAAATGCAAGGGTGGATCTCAAACATTTATCCAAATCTGACAAGTATTTGCAAAGAATTACTCCTGTAAATTTCTGCTGAGAGCAAATGATACGTATTCTAGCCTCGATTTTAATAAAATCCATAAATATTTATTTATTCAAACATAGGAAAAGCATGGGCAGGTCTTTTGTCATTGTGTGTACACAAGGACCTTGTATGTGTTCGAGTATGACACACTCTGGATCATAGGATGAGATTTTAATTCTATTTTAAAGCAGACCGTTCTTCAGTTTAGAGTAGTACCTAGAAGACCTTACCGAGACCCTGGTCACTTTTCTGGAGGAGTGTTGATTTTCTTTGTGAGGCGTATCTTGGCAGTCCTTGGCCCCATGCATCTTTCCCTTCATTTTCCCTTTCTTCTGGACCCAATGGCATTCCCTAAGCAAAATGGATGGGTTGTTACACTGACTCAGTGTGAGAGTTAGGGTGAGTCACAGAAACTCAAGACAGGTCATTTTCTGTCTAGAAGAATGGTTTGATCATCTTTTGGTAAACCACTTGTGTTTTCCTCCTTTATAGCACCCAGGAAAACTCTCTCTCTGGTCTCTAGGGAATGACAGGAAGTCACTGCAGCTGTGATTCACTCCAGTACTGAAGCTGCCTGCTTGAAAGTTACTTACCTATTGCTCTTGAAAGGGCAGTGGTTATTTCACCAAGGAAGCATTTTTTATTTGTATGGGTGCGTTGTAGATTGCGCAGAAAAATACAGTTAATGTACCGTGTGTAACCTTCCACGCTCCCTAAGCTTGCACTTCCACCTTGCGGTGGTTAAAATATTAGTCAGCAATACAAAACAGGTATTCTGGATGTCTTAAGAGCTGTTAAGAGCTTTGCTATGCTCTTTATGCTTTTATACTCTTTATAATTAAATATTAGGTTCTCATGCCCTCTGAAAAGAAGGCATATGCACTTTACTATGCAGTTTTCTGTTGCATGGATAACAAAAAAAAACAATTCTCACAGAAAAATCGAAAAAAAGGATGTGTAATGTGTAAAAATATACACCTTGACATGCTTGTCACTGGACTCACTCTTGTAGATGCGAGGTTATATAATTAGTTTCTTACTGTGCAGTGTTAGTGATTATTTCTCTAATTATTAATGTATTTAAAAAATCTAAATAGCCTCAATAACAGATATTTTGCAGGTTTTTTATAGAATGTTTTTGCGGCTTTTTTGATCCTTCAGAAACTTTCTGCAACCTTCAGAAGTTTCTTAAGGAAAAGGTATTTATTTTGCTATGTCCTATCAGTATGACGAGGAAGAAATAAATGGGACAATTATTCTATACCAAGCTGTTTGGGGTTCCCTGTTTTGTTTATGTAATATTGTGTCTGGGGGTAGTAAAGTTCAACTCACTTAAAGTTCAACTACGTATTCCCTCAGGTAGCATAAGGGAAGTCTGCTCTGAGGTGCTGTGTTCCTGCCATTCCTACTCTGACTGGCATTGCACGAGCTCTGCAGCTTGTGCTGAGCCAGTTCAACAGGCTGTTGTGCTTAAAAAAAAAAGAGTCCCCCCCCCAACAGAGCCAGTTTTCAGCCGGTTGAGCTCCCTAAGATAGTTTTCGGTATATCATTACCTGGTATTTGTGCTGGTGGAAGATATGTTTGGTACAGCGGGTGTTTGACCAGGGATGTGGTACTGCAGCAGTCTGGATTTACGTTTGCCTAAAGAGCTGTGGAAATGAATCTCTCAGACTGCTTTTCATGAGAGTTGCTCTCTTGTGCATCCTCTAGATTGTAGCAAGTGGTACAGGTTTTTCACCTGGAATGGTAAAGTCATCTTTCTCCCAGGCATTTTGTAGACATTAGACTTTGTATATATATATATATATATATTTTTTTTTTAAATTTGGCTTGTGTTGCAAATGACAGTGAGGATCTTTCATGTTTGGATATACACTCCACCGTTTTGCTGCATTCCTATTAGCCCTTCTGAGTTATTAAAAGATTGTTCTTTTGACCCCTGTGACACAAGGTTTCAACCCCTGCAGCTTTTTGGACATGTGTTCTGTCACCCTTTGGTTACTCTGGAGAACATGGAGGAGAATTGAGGCATGCATTAATGTGCCCTAGTACCCTAGTTTACAGATTTATTATGCTCCTGGGAGAGCAATGCCTTGATGTATCCTATTATCTTGAAATCATCCTTAACTCAATCCAGGCTAGGATACAATAGAAATAAAGGTGTTTCTTTACAATGTTCAGAATGGAAAATGCAGTTAAGTGCATTTATAAAAAATAGGGGTGAGGAAATAAAATAGAAGGACCCACTTGCACAGAGTTTAAGTCTGAAATATTCTCTCTCATCGATACAACCTCTCAGTTGACTGTGACTTGAGGCATAGGTAGGATATGCAAAAAAGGAGAATCATTGCTGCATTTGTATGTCAGGAAATCATCTACAGCAGGTCAGCTGGATCCATAGAAGGAAACTTTCAGAGTGAAGAAATGCCTTCCAGTGACCTGGAGTAACCAAGACGATCTTTGGCATGCAGTAAAGTGGTGGGAGGTACATTTGGACCCCCAGGATTCTTGGATAAGTTTCATAGACGGATTCAGTGGACACAGGCATGAGTTCTTTCAGTCTGGATTGCTAGTGTAGGATGCTTGTTATACAACAGAGACTGAGTCAATATTTTCTGGGGACATCTGTGATATGAAAGTATGACTAAAAGCATGTGAGTTACTAAAACAGCAGGTCAGTTTGCTTGCCTTTCAGATGGTTTCTTTGGTATAAATATGCGTGTTGAAAGCAGGGATGATCTCCTGTGGGGTATTGTAGTTCATTCAAGGTAAGAGGCAAACCCTTGGTTGCATCGTGTCCTGTTTTGCAGGTTTTTGGTGTGAAGCCTGATGAGTAAGTGTTATACGCAGATTCATTATATGAGTTTCAGTGGCAAGATAATTTGCTGTCACAGGCCAGAGAGCAGCTGTACTGTACCTGCTTTGATCCATGGCCTGTATTTAGCCTTACGGAATACCGGCACTGCAGAACTGAGAGCCCTGGGCATTTTCCTTGAGCTCACTCACTGTCTTAATTTGTAGTTAATAAAGCATGAGGTAGAGGGTACACGAGGTTGTTGGACATTTATTTGGACTGTGCCTCCATGGACTGCTCAGTACTCTGTATATTTGCTTTGTG
>NW_020955337.1:0-60000 GCF_003031625.1 Empidonax traillii | reverse complement strand
ATGATGATGATGGGAGAGATGGAGCACTTCTCCTATGAAGGCTGAGAGTTGGGGCTGTTCAACCTGGAGAACAAAAAGCTCCAGGGAGACCTTGGAGCACCTTCCAGTATCTGAAGGGGGCTTATGAAAAAGAAAGGGGAGGCAACTTTTTACACTGATCTTATCGTCATAAGGTAAGGGGGACCAGTTTTAAACTATAAGAGGAGAGCTATGGATTAGGTATCAGTAAGAAATTCTTTACTCAGGAGGTACTGAAGCACTGGAACAGGTTGACTAGAGAAGTTGTAGGTGCCCCACTCCTAAAGGTGTTCAAGACGAGGTTGGACAGGGCTCTTAGCAACCTGATGTCATGGGTTACATACTTGCCAACAGTGGGGTTGGAAGTAGATAATCTTTAATCAAAGAATTACAGAATCATTTAGGTTGGAAGAGACCTCCAAGATCATCGAGTCCAACCTTTGACCAATCACCACCTTCTTAACTAGACCATAGCACAGAGTGCCACGTCTACGAAAGTCCCTTCCAACCAAAGGCTGGTTGGTTTACCAGTGATTCAGTAGTTTACCTGATGAGTCAAGTTAGGGACCTGACTTGACAAGGAGCTACCCTTTCTCCCCTGGATTTTTACAAGGGCAGTTCCCTGAGCCAGCTGCCTCTGTGTCCCTGGGAACATTAGTGGCAGGAGAAAGAAGGCAGCAGGACCATACAGTTTGGAGCAGGCCAGACCATCCTAGTGGCTGCCAGCTGCTGTGGAGCCATAGCCATAAACTCCAACCTTAGTCAAATATTAAGTGATGAATTAGGATTTTAATTGAGATCCTTTAAATTGATTGGAAATTTACATGAGTGGGAGTGGGTTGTGGTAAGAATCATGGAAGTGGAGAGTTCAACCCTTTCAGACTTAAATTACCTTGTTATCAAGAACATTGTCCTTGGAGTAAAAAGTGTCTGGTGTTAAAAGAGTGTAAGGATATAGCAGTTAGTATTGTCAACTGCAGCTGATTTCTACTGTTGTTTTAATGTAATATTTTCATGGGTTTTGTTAAAAATGCACATATCTATTTCTTGCTTTGGAAATGAGCCTGATTACTCTTTTGGCAGTTTGACATCCTTCTGTATATGTTGGATGCAGCATCATTTACATTGTCACTGCGTTGCTTTTCAAACACAGATCCCAAAGCCAACTATTCCCACTCCAGGGAATACAAGTGCATTGATATCTGAAGTTGTGTGTCCTTATGTAGATGTCAGTTGTTACTTTTAACTTTATGCTGAAATGTTAAAGCTGCTCCATCCCATGTTCCTGGGCAAAAGTTGTGGCTTCTACTGTTTCCCACCCAGCTCCTTGTAGTGCTCATAGGATAAGAATCAGATACTACAGGTATGACGCTTTCCCTTTGAGAAGGGCAAGTCATAAACGTTAAATTGATACTGACTCCTTGTTAACATCCAGAATTTCATTCTTGTAACCCTAGCGAAGAGTTATATGATCTGTATGGCTGCAGGTGCAGCAGTGCTTTTTAGAAACTGCTTTTATTATCCGTACTAAATGTAAAAACTTTTCTGTTATATCTTTGTATCTCTTGTATTTAAGCTGCCCAGTGCAGAGGTACTTTTTCCTCCCTGTGGAAAGTCTTCTAGACAATAATACTTTGAAAGTAAGAGTTAGCTTTTCTGTCTTCTGGAGCCTCCTTGGCCCTGCACTTTGAACCTAGACATAGCTAGTTAGTACTTCTAGAAAATTCTTACAGGAGCCCTTATTAAAGGATTTTGATGAAGCAGTTAAAATACCAGATAGGTTAATTTCTTTCCTTGGCCTGTGATTTTTGCTTCTTAGCATTATGGAGTTGGGAAATCAGCGTAAGAGCACTATCACTGGTCTAAAAACTGGATTTGGATTTTTTTCTATTTGCTTTCAAAGAGATTCCCGTGTTAATTTTCTGAACTGTTTGCAAAGCTGCATAATATTTTGATTTATTTTGTTTGGTTTGTATTATATTTTTGCCAAATGGCATGGTTCATAAAATGCAAAATCATACAGTGTAATGTCTCTGTAAATTCTCTTGGCATACTCAATCCAGATTACTTTAAACAACTCTATCTGATTGCCATTTTCAAAAAGAACTGAATAATCACTAAACTGAATTCCAACAATATGCAAAGGTTTGCTGGAAAAAAAGAGTAGATAAAGCCTATGTTTACATGATTTTCATAATAAATGGTTTTCCTATACAATTTGCAAATAGTGATTATAATTTCATGTTAATAAGATGCAGGAAAACGTGCTGAAGGAATAGTGCTTTGCTGCTTTTGTCACAGTTTGATCAAACTGATTTTGTCAGCACTGGAGCATAACCCTTGCCACATCAGTTTGAGTGCTCATTAGGCAGCCGATTTGTCTGAATCCTCATTAAATTGATTAACTCATTTACTTATGGATGATGACATGTTATGTGGTACAGGAATGGTGGTTAGAGACTGGAATCAAGACTCGTGTTGACTTGCTTAGTATTCAGTTGTTCATTTATTTCTGCAATAAATTGCTTCGTTCAAGCGCTACAGCAACAGTGATTTACATTTTGCAAAAGTGTGGCGTCAGCTGAAGGGTTGAACTTCCATTGTGTAAACTTGCACCTCTCTCAGTAAACTACAGACAGCAGTTTAGAAGCTTCTTAGGTGTAGAAGCTTGCTCTAATTCCCTGTTTATTTCACTTGGGTACTAGACTTCATAAGAACCTGAAAGGCTCTTTCGAACATCTGTTTTAATGTAAATTAAATAACAAAAGGGAAACAAGTAGGAAACCTCTTCAGTTACACATTCAGAAAAGGAAAATGTTATTAAGTGAGGATACCTGAAGCAGTTTTCTGAAAGATAGCTTACAAAAAAATTATCAAAGTAGAAAAAAGAAACCAGTTGATGATTAGGATGAAATTCTAAGTATGCACAGTTTAGAAATTTGTATTTTTACAGTTTGATATGCTTCTAATATTTTAAAGTGGTACCTGAACGTGCTAACTGTGCAGATGATGCTGAAATTCAAGTTTTCTATGCCAACTGCAGTTTTGGTGTTCATGTGTGAAACTAGAAAGTTTAAGCATGTGGATTTTAGCAAATAATAAATATTTTGTCGTCAAACTCAGTGACTCTGCAAGGAGTCATAACAAGCATAATAACTAATTCCTGTATTTTTGAGTTGAGATTAAATGCAACTTGGGATAGCTCAAAAACAAGTGGAGCACTTCAAATTTTATGAAGATGAAGAAACCTGAATTTTTGAGTAGTCAAATTATTTATTTAGGTAAGAATTGAATTTGCTTATTCCAGGGCTGAATGTGTCCTGAACACAAAGTGGTGTGAAGATGTCCTGTGCTTTAATGAAGCAGAATGCTTTTTGTATTACTGGGATGCAATACAAACCTGGGCTGTGGGAGCAAAGGAGAACCGTAGTTTACAAGACCGGAGATCTTCCTCTCGAAATGGAGGACCAGAAGCAACAGATGGCTCCATGTTGACTGAACTACAGGAAAATAAGGAACAATAAATTTTCAAAGAGTAGAGAAGAAATTTGCAACATTTCATTGCAGCAGTTCTCTATGTCAGCAAAAGGCTGAACCTTCGAGACATGGCATTAAAAGCATTTTCTAGAGATGGTGCACATCAGAGGTTCAGATGTTAATGAGCAGCTTCTTTTTAACACTTTTGAGAAATGGAAGAAATGGTGCATGACTGGCAATGTAATCAACCATAAATAGAGACTGCTCTGACTGGAGTCAAGATTTTACCTAACCAAAGCTTTGGGAGGGTTTTTTTCAGCAATAGTACTGGCTTAAGCAGTCCTCAGGTGCCATCAAATCACTTTGCTCCCCTCCCTTCCACAGAGTTTTTGTGTGGTAGTTTAGAGTGGGGGGTAATCAGACTAAAACCATTCAGACTCCTTCACCCTGCATAATTTTCCTTCTCCCCACCTTAAGTTACTTTCTATCTGAATCACTTACGGAACTCCAGCTTTACTGCATGACCTCAAATATGCTATTCTGAGAAAGGAGGGATTGGAGCAACAGTAGGAAGGGACTGGCAGTGGATAAGATGAGGTGCAACATTAGCTGGGCAGCCACCTGCAAAAATCCTGCAGGTTGAATGGAAGGTGGTAGAGCAGGGGAGAGGAAATAGTGTTTGAATGGCTTGGGAAATAGGACAAACTATTAATAGGCAAGAGAGTTAGGAAAAAAAGACCGTTGAGGGAACTGTAGAAGTGATTTTACATCTTTTAAATAGTTAGAGCTGTGTTTTTGCTTTGCTTTAGTGTAAAAGGTAGTTATTATATCACATTTTTTAATCATTGATATATATATATATAATGTAACAACTCTCGCACATGTTTATGGTAATAAAAATTACTCTCATCAGTTAAATCTTCTTCAAATAAAGTTAGGATCTGTGATATTCTTAGGCTTCTTGTAAGGCTAGCATTAAGTTGCTGTAGAATTGAGGTGAGACAAAGCATGGGAAAATACCCTTTTACTGTATTAGTTGCACAATATTTGTTTATTTTGATATGCAATTTTATTGAGGAGCCAGTCGAACTAGTCTTGTTTCACTGAGAAAGTGAGACAAAAGTGCAGAAAATCTTGCATCCTTTCTGTAAAAGAGATTACTGTCACTAAATTAAATAGAACTGGAATTTCACCCATCCTTTTATTTTTTGCAAGAAACAGGATGTCATATTTGGGAACTTTTTTATGCAAGGTAGGCTTTTTAGAAATGTCATTTATTTTAGTTATATTAAGATATGCCCGTATTTGGAATGATGGGGAGAGTTTACAGAAACAAGTTCTGTGACTCTTATTTCAGTCAGTGTTTCTGTAGAATCATTTTTAGTAGCATAGAATATTTGCAAAGTGCATACAGAACATAGATAATATTCAAACGGGGAACTGGTGATCAGAGTTAAATTACTGGGCTCTAAATTTTTCTACATCCACCTATTTTCCCTCTTCACTTGCTCTGACAGTTATAGACCGTTTCTCTAATAGGGCTTGCATTTGAAGATAAGCCTGCATGTAAACAAATTAACTTTTCTTAAATGGGGAGCCATTTCATCTGCAATAATGTACCAATTCATAAACTATCAGAAGCATATTTTAAAAAAAAAAAAGATAAATGACCCATTGTATAACACTTACTATTAGGCAGACTAGATGTCCCTGTGTTCTGGGAGATAAGACTCTTGTATTATTACACCCTAATAAAATGAGTTAATGTTTTAGTATCAGAGATAAAAGGACAGTTGGATATATTTAATAATCAAACTGAGAAACACTTAATTTTAGTTGTCTGTAGCAATATAACACAAATTCCCCTGTAAAACAAATTGCACTTTTGGAATATACTTTAATGTGCATTCGACAAAGGAGAAAATGAGGTGATTGAAGTTCAATTTGTAGCATGTTATTAACCATTTCCGCTTGACTAGATGCGTAAAAGGATAATGGATGAGGGTTTTATTATTGCCTTTCTGCTAAAATGAAGTGGTGTAAAAGATAAGGTGATGAGATTAATGAACATAAGGAAAAGGCGTAATCAATCAAACTCCAACAGGGTGATGAGATGACAGTACTTAAGATTTAAAAGGATACATGTTTTAAAAAGTGAATTTTATCAACATTTTCTTTGGGTGGAATGCTAAGAAGCAAATACTTGCCAATTTTGGTTATTTTTTGGTAGGTTAAAATACTGCTGTATATTTGAAGCTTCAGTAATTAGTGCAACAAATTAAAGTCTATTTTTAAATTTAAAAACCACATTAAACCCGCCCATATAGTTACTAAATGAGGACAAGCAAATACAACTTCCGTTAAGCAAGAACAATGTTTTATTGACCAGTTTATCAATTTTTCATTGGTGGAACATTCTTAGATGTGTCTGGATGAGTTATTTTTAGTCTGTACTACTGCCTCAAGTTTTGCATCCAAGACATTTCAGTAGCCCGTTTTCATGCACTCGAGAAAAAGTTAGGAGTGCTTTCCTTGCCCTGTAATAAGTGCTCAAGCATTATAAACTCCACAAGTTTTTGACTTCCAACTTCTCAAATAGAAAACTGATTATCTTGTAGTGATAAATCTGCAAAAGTTTCTAGCTATAAATGTGTTCCTCTTTGTGGGGTGGGATATTTTTATATTTTAGATCTCAAATCTTCTTTCCTCTGACACGTGTCTTAAAATTATTGCCTACTTGTATATCTGGGAGCCCCTGGTGGTCTAGTGGTTAAGAGCGTGGTGCTGTCACCGCCGAGGCCCAGGTTCGATTCCCGGTCGGGGCCACTCCCCGGACAGATGGAGCTCGCTAGCCCTGTAAGGCAATCCATCTACGTCCTGAGGACCTCGTTGCCACCGTCCAAGCTCGCTTGGCCCCGGCAGATGAACCTCAGGATTAAAGGGTGGGCTCAGTTCCGCGCACACTGTGTCTCACCTAAAAAATCCAATGCGCAGGCTGGAAGGTGTAAAAACCTCCCCCGGTTCTTCTTTTGCAAAGACTGGCCATTATTACTTGTATATCTATATTGCTAACATGTTATGGAAAAAATTGTTTAGAGGTATTTTTGGTTTTTACTGATGCCAGATTCTTAAAATTACTTGTAAGTACTCCAGCTGCAGTTACTCATAGAGAAAACCCTAAAGGTAGGTCTTCTGTCTTAAACTAAACTTTTTTCTTCCCCCCCTTTTTTTTTTTTTAAATGAAAGAACATTGAGTTCCACACCAGATCACTTAAGAACTGAAAGCGTCTCTGCAAAATCAATTTTTCTCATGCCTTCAGTTTCCTACTCTTTTGAAAAAACATGTGCCTTTTGCACAATGTGGAGCTGGCTGGGAAGGGAGCAGCTATCCAGTTAGGATTTTTCCCCCACTTAAAAGATTTAAGAAGGGCTCCCACATAATTCCCCTTTCAAATGAGGTTAATTTACTTGGTAAGAGTTGCCTATGGAAGTGCTGCCTTACATTAGTTTTGTAATATGCACGAGGAGGATAAATTGTATTTTTTCAGGGAACTTAGTTCTTGGCAGCACTTTGGGCAGTATGGATAGGATATTGCTATGAGGTTAGGTTTGTCTGAAAAGAAGCAATTTAAAATACTTTTCCCTTTTGACTTCACAATTTATGGAAAACTGGCTGGAAACTGGGGCTTTGTGAATACTCCCACATTAGACTTGATTTTTTCTGGCTCTTAGGAGAACTTCCAGTTGTGCAAAAACAGCATCGCGGGTTTGCAAAAAAAATGCATAACACAGCCCAGATTACAATTCTTCACAAGAGCTAATATTTTCACATAGACTTACTGCCTTCTCTCCTCCTGTCATCTCTAGAATTTTTTGATAGACTTATTTTTTATTGGGCCCTCAGGAATAGCAAGTTTTAGATTTAATACCCCAGGGGGAATGGCAAGGCAAATCATGTTGTTGGATCAATTGTTCAGCTATCCCCAGACTGCTGTCTGTGTATCTGTTACACTTGAATCACATTTTCAAGCCTTTCTTATCAATCATTTGGACTAGAAATGCAGTTTAATTTTCTATTGCATTTTTGAACTGAAATTAGGGTTATGTTCTTGTTCTGTTACCCCAGAATCATAGATTTGGTTGTAGACCTCACATTAGCTATGTCCATGGCTTGCTTAATCTTGGAAAAAGGTCTTTGCCTGTAGGAATGCTTTAAAGCTGAATTGAAATTACTTTATTTTAGCATCTACTAAGATGAATATCAGCAGTTATTGTATAAAACTTCCTCTTCACATGGCTTTTTGATCTTTACAAACATGGGGTAAGTTTTAATTGGATAAATTATTTCTTTGGGTGATCTGAAGACATTCTTCCTTGCAGTTACAGCAAGTGCATAGCAAAACCTTGGTCACTGACCGATTACACTCAGTTCCTTTACCTGACAAATTAATCTACTTTTACAGGAATGTAAGACAAATGTAAGAATACAGGTACAGAATACGAGGCAAACTCCTATGGGTCTTCGTTAAAAAAAAAAAACAACACATGTAGGAGATGTGTCCTTCTATAACTAGGAACAATTCCTCTATTTTGCTGTCATATCTGTACTCCACTTTGGTTTGCAGTAAATGAACTTGCAGTGAGTGGAAGAGTGCTTGACCTGTGAAGGGCTTGTTAGCAGAACTGTGCTATCTTCTGTCCCAGCTTCTGAGAGCAAGAGGGAAGTTTTCTATTATGTGAAATACTGTACAGTCCTGGGCTATGGGGCAGGCACCAGGCACCTCAAATGAGGCAAATGTGTCTAGTTACACAGCAGCCCTTGCAGCTGCTCCAGTTTACTCGAGGGGGATTTGGTTCCTGCAGAAGTCCAGTGTCTGCAGCACAAAGGTGGCATTAAGCCATTTTTACGTTCCCATCCCTTTGCAAGCGGCACCTTCTGTGCCATATCTCACGAAGCATAGCACAGAATCTTTTAATGTGAACTGCTTGGTTGGCAGCTCTGGAGTCTGACTTTTCTCTTTGCCTTCAAGAGGCACATCTGCTCTTCTGTGTATGGGCTTGGTTCCCATTAATGAGCGATCAGATGCAGTCTTTCTTGATGAGTGGTATTCTAGCTTCTTGCCAGATGTGTGGGGGAGTTTTTGTTTTTGTTTTGTTTCTGACGAAGGGATATGAAGGTCAGCTTACAGGTCATGGATTAAAAAAAAAAATAAAAAGATTATTCTTTTCTGGCATTGAAATTTTTTTTTCCATTGTTCATTTGCTTTCTTCTCCTCCTCCTGCAAGATCAGATGAAAATGGGAGACACTGGACAACTGCCAGTATTGCAGGTGCATTAGTTCCCTTCTTTCTTGGTTGTAGTTGCTGCTTCTACTTGCACGTGTTCTGACTGGAGAGACCTGGATACACAGAGAAGCAGCCTATGGGAAAAGTCATATCCTGAACATGGTGAAATAGGCAGGTGCAGGGCACAGCAGTGGAAGTCTGACAGGATTATTCTCATTTTCTGTTCAAAATAGAAATTTGAAGAGACATTTACAGCAAACATGAGCCTTATTGTTCTAAAACACAGACTCCCCAGGGAAGTGGTCACAGCACCAAGCCTGCCACAGTTCAGAAAGTGTTTGGACAAGGCTCTCAGGCACATGATGTGATTCTTGGGGGATGTCCTGTGCAAGGCCAGGAGTTGGACTTCAGTGGTTTTTGTTGGTCCCTTCCAACTCAGGATATTCTGTGATTCTAAAAAAAATTAAATGGCTAAATACTTTTAAAAGAAAGCAAAACAAAGATAGATTCTGCATTATTTTCTGTGCCCTACTTTTGAGATGCATGCTCCTGTTTCTTACCTTTCACTATAACTAATTATACTGCTGTGAGTCATTAGTCTGGCAATTTGCCTAGTTTTTCTGATTATGTACTTCTTAGAGATCAACCATTATAGTCTGATAACAATTATCCTCAAAGACTTTCCAGCACTAGGGATTTTATAAGAGAAGAAGGACCAACCACAACTTTAAAAACCTCCCCCATAACATGGTAATATCAGACACAAAGCGACTGCTCGATTCCTTTTCAGAATTTCTCTGGTACTTCCATCTTTTGAACACAACTTTTTAGGGCTTATTTTGAAATTCTTCTTTTTTTTAGTTGCAATGTTGTTACAACATCATGGCATCATTTTGAGCCACTAGTAAAAATAAGATGAGCAAAGCACAACAGCATGATCTGTTCAAAATTGAAAAGGAACAAACTCCTCTGCTGTAATTGTAATTGTTACAAGTTTGTCAAATGTTAGAGGATGCTTCTGATATACAAGCGAAAATATTTTTTTTTCTCAGAGTTACAAAAGAAGATTCAGATCTGATGGTGTAGGAGAGAATAAGAACACAATAATTCCCACAAATCAGTTTTGATTGTCTAAAAAACAGGCTGAGTGAAAACTCAGACTGATCTCAGCATGAGTGATTAATCACAGATAATGAGGCTTCATCCCTACAATTTGCTTTTTGTAATTTTCCTTCAGTTGTCTTATACAAGAAGTAAAAAGAATCGGTACCCTTCATTGTGTAAAATCTTTCCAGGAAGAAACCTGATCTTGGTACCCTGTACTGGAGGATCGAGACGCAAAATGGCTAAAAACATCCCTATTTTTAAAGATCACTTTTAACTTGCTCATTTTAGAGACATGCACCCAGGTGTCTTCCTCATCAACTGCAACTGAATGTGTCCTATGTTGTGTTACTTCCATCAGGAAGCTTTCTATTTGATTATATTTTCAAAATTTGGATCACGGTCACACCACCTAAAAAACATAGCTCTGTTTTTTGCTTAATGGCAATACCAAGGACCAGGTATACTACAAACCTTTGAGGTTTAAGTTTTAAAAGAGTTTTTGGTTTATAACCTTATTTCCAGTAATAAAACATTTCCATGATGATCACAATCTGAATTTGTATTTCTTTTTTTGTTGACTCACAAGGAAGATTAACTCACTGATCAGTTTTCACCGAGTGAGAATTTGGAACATCTGAAGGTTCCTGTTCTTTGTCTTTTAGTTTTCTCGAAGGTGAGTTAAGTAATGAGATAGCGACATTTGTGCTGGTACAAAGTTGTGCTGCATGCACTAAAATAAGAAGTTGTGAGGGATTTTTTGAAGTGGTCTAGACACCTGCTCCTCAGTTACATCGATAAAATGATGGCAAATGGAGTTTCCCCACTTAGTTCTCCAAAATTCTCTCTCTCATAGGGTAATGAGGATGGAGTGCACCGCTGCATTATTTGTTACTACAGAGTCTCAATACTGTTAATACTTTGTTTCAGGATTTTTAATGCAGATTTCACAACCAGCTTCTTTTGGCAGTTTCTAAACAGTGAGAAATCACTTCATGGAATTTTGCTCACTGATGCTTAAGCTGTCTTCTTGAGCTTTTGCAGGCAATGTTGTTTTTGCAATGTGTACAAAATGTAATCAAAATGAACTTTTTTAGTATTTGCACTGTGTCCGTTTTACTGATGAAAGTCATTGGCACAGAAAATCATGAAGTTGCATGATGTAATGCAGTTCTCAAAGACCTGAATAATTTCTATATGATTGAAAGATTCTTATTTATGATTTGTTGTCTGTATCGTTTTTTATACTAGGCATATGAAGTCTGTGTAGGTATGAGCATCAGTGCTGTATTATAGAGCATAAACAGGTATCCCTGATAGATGAAGAATTGTTGCTGTTCTTTACCATGTATATCAATTATAAACACTGCAATCAATAAATTAAAGTTGTAGTAATGACTTTCAGGTTAATGCATATACTGTTTTCTTGATGATCTTCATATGATCTAAATGTGTGTGGTGGGTTTTGGTTTTTTTGCAACACCTTTTTTCAAAATCACATTGCAGTAAAATTTACTGAGGCAAGTGAAAAGAGAATAACTGGCCAGAGAGCTGCCTGTCTAAAATACAATGTCAAAAAACTTGTTCTTTGCCGTTTACCTGGCCTGATCTCAAGTTAGTGGTAGAACGTGAGGACAGACACAAAAGCTGAAATAGTCACCATTTCAGGAGGTGTGAGAGGAATATTTGCAAGTTGTTACCTTTAATTTTTGATGAAAAACTATCCCAGATGATGTAAACATCTGTATGAGCCTTTTGTATCTACCTCTTGATGAGCAGATCCAACTAACTCTTAAATCTGAATTAACAGGCTCACTAAATCAAGCCATCGGTCAGCTTCTACAAGAATCTGTGAATTCTTGCAATTCTGGCTACTCTTTGTCATAAATGAGCCTCCTGTCCTATTTTCCAAAGAAAGGAATACCTTTACATCCTTAACCTCGTAGGGCTTGGAAAGTCATCCAAATCTATGTTAATTTTCTTCTTTTTGAACTTCAGCCATCTAGGTTGCATAATTTATCTTGCACACCTTTCTTTAGCAATCAGAGCTTCTTGTTCTTTGGGTTGATTAAATGTTGTCTGATAGTGGTAATGAGCTCCTGCTCTCTAAGAGTCAGCAGGATTCATCAAAAAGGAAAAAAAATTGTTTATGAGATACTGGATCCAGTAGAAGAGAGTAAGATAGCTGGTACTAAATTTGCTAGCATTGTATGCAGATTTATTAATCTGTGTGAGCTGTTTAGAACCACACAGTCAAATCAGAAAAGTTTAGAATACAGGTTCCCCTGGCAATTTTTTCCAAGTTACATTGTGATAATCAGGCAGAAGGTGACCTATAGTTTGTAAAGACCACTTTCAGAAAATCTACATTGCATGCTTTTTTTTTTTTGCTTTGAAATATAGCTTTAGGGCAGGATAAAGGGAGAATAAGTAGTTGTGCATTCCTCTATTTTAATAATCTGGGAAGTATTTTCAAGTCATCACATAGGTACTGATCTGTGGTCTGTGACAGTAAGACTTTTTTTGTTTCCAAACACATGGTGGTTTTATTTGTTGAGTGTGTACATAGAAATTATTTCAAAACTGAATAGATCTAGAAACAAAACTAAATCCTAACTAAAGATTAAACTATTTACAGGTCCAAAGGCCTTAAGGTATTTGAGGCAAATATGAACGGTATACTGTGAAATAGGAATTTGGGTTTGCGGTAAATCTGTCTGTCCCCAGCAGCTTCAGATAAAATAATTTTATCCTTCTAGAGCACATCAATTTGCTAGTCGGTGGTTCATGTATCAAAGAGCATTCTGTGAAAATATCAATATCATTGGTTAATATAAATGAAATTAATTTTTAAAGCTGGGCTAAAGGTTGACATCTGAAAAATTGCATTACTTTGCAGAAGAGAAATTTCTGTCTTCCAGTGAAATTTCAGGTCATAAGGGCAAGTAATTTTCACAATCTTCAATGGGAACCAGTGAAATATGAACTTCATTGTCACCTAGCCCCAAAGCGATAAGATAAAATGAGCTGATACATCATTTGCTGTGGTTTTATCATCTCCTTCAGTAATTGGAAGAGAAAACATAAGAGTCCTTTCCCACCCCCCTCCCCAATCCCTTCACCACCCACACCCAGGCATAAGCCATTTTGCTCCGATCGATACAAAGGTCACAGAGTATTTATTTATTTATTTAAATTTTTTATGCTGAGTAAAACTGTCTAGTGGAACATTAAAGTAATGAATATGTTTAATTGAGTTTGTCACCCATGAAAATGCTGAACAGGATTGTGTAGCAGACTGTGCATGCTCACAGGAGGGACTGGATTCCTACTATTTGCCTGTGGATTTCAGTGACTGATTGAGTAAATATCTGAGATTTAAAACAAAGATTTGTTGTTTCTTTGAGAAGTCTAAAATAAATGATAAATATTTATTTAAGAGCATGTTGGTGTTCAAGGTGATTATTGGTTCCAGTGTACTTGGATATATTTGAACAAAGAGCAGAGTAAGACCCTTTCACTGTGAATTCTGCAGGCAGGAACTAAATAGTGCCTGGACAGTAGAATCCATGGATCCTCAGTTGCAAGGGTGAGATTATGGTGGAAATCCAGGTTCCTTGTTAACTGAGTCAGGTTTTATAACCTCTGAGTGCTGTAATTCTGCCTTCCTGAACAAAAATGCCCCCAAATGACAGGGAGTGCTGCTAGAAGCATGTATTTATGAATTTTATCTCTCAACTACCATCAAATTAAAATGTAAATTAAATGCTTTATTTTTTATTTGGTTCTTCATTGTTTGGATTTTTTCTCTTTGTCTTACCTCATACCTTTTGTTTGAAATTGTACAAATGTGCACCAGCTTTTTAAATAAATTGTTTAGTTTTTATTTTACTTGTGGCAGTTAAATTGGCTGGCACATTAAAGCAATATAATTATTCAATTACTGTTTCAGTTCTATAACCCATTTGCAGACTTAATTACTTCTAGCCTATTCACATTTTCAAGATCAATAGTACTTTTCTCTAAAATAAAATAAAATAAAATATACGATAGCTAATTGGCTTGCTTAAAAGGTAAAGCAAAATATTCATTTAGTGTTCAGTAAAATATTACTTTTCTAATTTAGAAGGCAGCTGTAGTGATGGTATTTTTTAATTGTCGCATGAAATTTTTTACAATAGACATTGTTTATTATCAACCTTCAAGGAGAGTTTTGAAGAAAAGGTGGGGCATTGGTTTTACAAACTGTAAAATGACAGAATAGCTTCTAAGGGAGCATTTTAATGTGGGGAAATTAGCTGAAATATAACTGCAAATCGCGGGGAGAGGACTTATTTTATGTATGATCTTAATTTGTGATCAGCACTGTGCTAAGTGAGCTTTCGTGCAGCTCTGATTTCAAAATTTCCTCCAAGTGGAAATTGAGGCTGGCTGTTCTTTACCTATTGGTTTCTGGGGGAGTTTCTTCCAGCTGTGTGGTGTCAGCTCCTGCAGCATGAATACGAGCACTGATTACAGGTTTAGGCCTTCATTTCTAATACTTGAAGTAAGGAAGGAACTTAATGTAAAGGTGAAAGTAATTTCATGTCTTTAGTAGTGTTGTCATGACATCTGTTCATCTGGTGTTGCCAAAGTGTAATCACGGAACAGTTTGCCTGATGAGATTTTTGGAACTGTAGAACTTTACAATTGGGTCATTTGTTTATGTGTTTTTAAATGAAATGTTAAACGATATAAATTGTCTTTACTCCTGTAAGGTGTGGTCTCTTTTGAAACAAATGAAATATGCAGTAGATTAAACTTCAATCTGATGGGTTGAATCCACTGAAATTCTATAAATACTTTTTCATGTGAAGGCAGTACTGTTTGTGCAGGTTAAATTAGATTTTACACCCTCATTAGTCTCTGCTCCACAAGTTGATCCAAAACTGGTGGTGAAAAAAGGCAGAAATTAGTTGGTTTTGAACTCAACATATTGTACAATAATATGAAGAAGATAGTTGTTCTTCAGTTCTGAAGTAAGAGTTCTGAGGTGTGTGACTTATGGGTGAAAACAAGCAAATGCAAAAATAGTTTTTGACAATTGTAATTCTAATTTTGGCTGTGATAACAATAATTTAAAAAAAAAAAACCCTTTGACAGAATAAAAATGCTGAATTAAATTTACAGAGCGAGTCCATTTCTGCAACTAAGATGTTCTGCTACTAAAATCAGATATTTGTTAGGGAATAAAAGGTTGTATTGGACTTTCATAAGGAATACTTAGTAATGCACATGAAAGAAATGTGTTTGTCTTCTGGACCTTTCATCTACTGTAGGTGGTGTGATGAGCAGGGAGCAGGGGTAATGCTGCAGTTTCCATGGCAACTGGTTCATTGGCGGGCTAGACCTCTGTCTAGGGTGCTGTCAGTGTGCCTGGAGTTTCAGAGAACAGAGTGTCCCAAAGAAGGCCTGCTTCCACCTAATCCAGTTTTAATTGAACTCCAGAGACTTTGAAGTGAAGCTGCAGACCAGGCAGACACCACTCCAACTCGAAATGAAGGCCTTGCTCAGCCCGGCCTCAGCTGCTTCTCTTTCCTGATAACTTCTGTTAATGAGCAGTTCGGAGAATTATTATAGCGGTGGCTGGTAGTGTTTCTGCAGTGCGGCTCCAGTCTCTGCTGTAAATCCTATTATACTGAATTCTGTAACTTCTCACTGCCTATGCAAGGTGTGCAGTGCAAACCAACTCTGCTGTTTTTGAGTCGGTGCTTTTCCTTCCAATTTTGAGGGAGTTGCACGCAGCAAGCTTGGGGTCATGTGTAGGGTTCCTACTCTCACAGAAAATGCTTGCTTCACGGCGTAAAAGTGATAATTGTACAACTTACTGATATTACTCCCAGTATCCACGTAGTAAGTGTTTGAATTTGCCCTGTGCAGACTGATAGCGACAAGCAACTGTTGTGTTTTAATAGTTACTACGGAAAAGCAGAGGTTATCACATTGCTGTCTGCCTCAAAAAAAAAAAAAACCCAATCGTTGAAATTATAAGCTCCAATTTTAAGATTTTAAGAGGGATAAATACCAGCAAAAGCTCTAAGAGATCTTTGAACACAAGCACTGCAACTTTGTCTCCTTTGTTACCTCTTTTGATGTTGTGCGCTTAAAGGATATTTATATGCATGTGACAAAAGCCAACCCCGGTGGTTCTGAATAGCACCACAGAATTATACAAACCTGCCAATTAGTGTGGATGGGTTATGGATGTGGTATGGGAAGTGTCAGCGTGACCCAAGTCTGTTCCCTGGTTCCAGAAATGTTTAGCAACCATTGACAATCTCTGGTCCTTTTGTCACATTTCTGGAATTTTGTACTGGAATAATTATTCAGTTTTCTCCTTCCCTTTCTTTGTATATGTGCTTGGGAGAGAGAAGTTGGCTGTGGCGCTTGTATTGGGGTGAAGATGAGAGATTAAGTAAAAAGAAAGGTGTGGGAGATGATTTGCTTTGTCTGTTCTGATCTTCTGTGCTATTTGCTTTTGTTTTGCCAGACTTGTCTGCTTTTAATAATTCACAAACATAGTACTGTACTTTATACTGTATTGTGTGCTGCTTTAATAATGGTGCCTCTGCTTTCTATGCTACAAAAATGCAGGTTTTATTTGTGAATATATGCTACATGTGAGGCAAAATCCTCCTTTGTTAAAAATCTGTAAACAAATGATTGGTTTCATTAACAGTCTTTGTCATGTTAAGGGCTTGAATTTCACTTTTTCTTTTTTATACACAATATAAGTGTGAAATTGCAGTAAGAGTCATGTTAACAAGGATTGTTTCTGAACCTCCTTTTCTGTGATGGGTTTCCATTAAGTGCTTTTGTGTTTGCTAAAATTGACAAATCTCAGATTTTCATTCGCTTATGGTTTGTTAATCTGAGGTAGAGAAGTGTCCAGTCTCTCTGTCCCTTAACACTTATATAATTAAGCTTTGAAATGAAAAGGAAAAAGTGAAGCAACAAAGAAACAAAGTGGCTGAGGACTGAAAATGGGATTAGTTTGAATTGTGAAGGCAGACTAAGCATCTGTGTCTGTCAGATGGGATGACAGGAATTGTAACAAGTTACTTTGACAACCGCTTACTCCATAGAGAGATTATGCTGAGTTCATTTGCAGGTTTGTGTTTAACCTTAGCTGACAAAATGATACTTAACCTCTTATACAGCCAACCTTTCTGGTTCCAGAATTAATGAATGTTGCCTTAACGATAAACGTAAGGAACATTTTTTTCTTTAAAGACATTTTTTTCTTGCTTATTTGTTACAGGCCTGTTATTGCAAGGCTAAAGTGAGTGCAGATACATCTAATGCTGCTAGTAGTACATCTAAGAATATGTTTTTATGCTTTGCTGTAGTGCCAAACATTTATTAATGTTTCTGAAACTCTGAAACTATTGTGGAAAATAAGCAGTTGTCTTTAAAGGGAAAAGTACAAGAAAATTTTTAAAATATTTGACATGAGTAGTTGAATTTAGGAGTACCAAAAATCCTTCACAGGTTCATAGAATGATTTGAAGTTTGACCGTATTTTAATTTTGCTGCAGGTTTTGCATGTAATTGGTAAGAAACGTGTTTGTGGGTCAAAGAGTTTCTCTTTTACAAGGTTTTACCTATACAGACAACATATTTAAAAAATTCTCTCTGTCTCTTTCTACTAGATTCTGGCATATACAGAAGGACTCCATGGAAAATGGCTCTTTTCGGAGATTCGATCTATCTTTTCCCGACGTTATCTTTTGCAAAATACAGCACTGGAGATATTCATGGCAAATAGAGGTACAGTGAGTTTAGAGGAATGACAAGGGTGGATTTGGGGCCGTGTGTATTCTGTTTGGATGTTTAGTCACCTCTGTTTTGGTATGGATTTGTGTAGACAGAAGGAGGGCTTGGATTAAATTTCTCAGTATTTAAAGTTATTATATTTTGGTAATTTAGTTTTTCCTTTCGCTTTTTGTTTTCAGTGAGGAATTATGATCAAATGTGAAAACTGTGCCTAGCAGTGCCTCACTTTCATTTATATCCACATGTTTATTTGGCATTCTGTGAAAACTCCCGTTTAAGGCATTCCCACCTCTGATCTGTTATGCATGAAGAATTTTTTGTGTCCCTTTGGAGGGTAATAGTTATTAGTTGTACACGCCAAAACAACACAATGAAAGAAGTTCACTACTGGGTTAGACCAATGACTGATATGCCTTCATGCTTTCTTTCTAGTAATAATGTCTCTCAGTTAGACCCTATTGCAACTCCAAGAAGTAAATGTGAATTTGCCTTGTTCATGAAATTTTTTTTCACCCTCCCTTTCTTCAGTTCCTTTTCCAGACACACAATTTACTGTGACAAGTCACTCAAAACATAGTGCATTGATACTTGGAGAACTTTCTTCTGCCATTTTGTCCCCCTGTATTTTATTTTAAACCAGGTTATATCATGTCTTTGCAGTTTAGACTAAAATTCTTCAGGTACTTTCACTGGTTTTATGCTGGTATGAAACTTTGAAAACTGTATACAAAGACATCAAAGAAAGTAGGTCTTAAGATAATACTTTTGAAATGTAGGACATGATTTTGGTAATGGTATGGAACACTGTCCTGAAGTGGTAAATGTTTCACAGGATAACATGTTATATGCAGTCAGTATTGGAGTAAAAAAGGTTTTATCATAGCTTAAAATGGTGTCTAATCTTGAACATGGCTGGTAAATATCAGGCATGTATCTTGTAGAGCGCTGTTGTGCATATTGTCCAACAGGATATTAGTCATATGCATAAGCATTTTCCTATTTTGTAGCCTGTAGTTGTAATCTGTGAAGTCATGAATGTCCATTTGTGATACCATAATTAGATTGTTATTTACGCTTTTTAGGTTGCTGCTTCACTAGTGTCATTCAAATCTTTCAAACAAAATAGTAAGATAGTATTTTAAAGACTGTGTCTAGAAAATACCTAGAAAGTAAATTAGTAAATTTGTGAATATAAACTTTATCAGTTCTAGACAGACACAATCTGTGCATATAGATTTAACTTCTATTCAGAAGGGAAAACAAATGTAAACCTTGTAAGATTTGTAACAGTGACAACTTCTTTTGAAATTCCTGTTAGGGGTAAATAAAAGCAGTTCTGAAACTTATTAAAAAAGAAATTATCTATAGTAACTTGGAGAAAACATGTCTAATCTTTTACCTGTTTAAAACCAAAGCTTAGGGCTAAATTTTATTGTGCGAGAAAGCCTAAAATAAAAGGTGTAAAATCACGCTGTACTTCAACTCTTGTGTTCACAGTGGGTGTCATGTTCAACTTCCCTGACCAAGCAACAGTAAAGAAAGTGGTTAACTGTCTACCTCGGGTCGGTATTGGTACTATCTTTGGACTGCCCCAGACCAGGTATTGTACAGTCTGTGTTAATTTTGTCTGTCACTTCTAAGAGGTCTTTTTTCATCACACCAGCACACATGGCTTGAAGCTTCTACCACCTACTGGTTTACAGAACATGCACATCCTCAGCCTATCACTTCTGCATGCTATTTGCAGTGTGTTTGTGTAATAAACACTTTAGGATTTGAAATTTTTTTTTGTGATTTTTTTTTTTTTTTAAGCAGTGATACTCAATCATTTACCCTTTTGAAGGAAAAGAGGTTTTGCCATGCTTGCCAACTCACTAAAATTTCGGACTGGTTGTGGGACTGATTAGTTTTTATGGCAGTGTTCAAATATATTAGCTTGACTGTAACATCCCTGAACTCTCTGTAGTGTTTAAACAAAGATGAAAATGATTGTTCGTCATCAGAAGGCTATTGTAGTGATGTGTAGAACAACATAAGTTGAACTGCATGCAACGGACTGGTATGCTGTGCTTGTATTTTAGCTCTGGAGGACTCTGTTCAAATTTGACACAGTGAGAAATTAGTATTCCAATATCAGGCTGTATTTGGATCCTAAACTCCAAGGATATGATTCAGCTGGCTTCACCTTTTTTAGCAGAAGGTGAGAGCTTGATTACCAGCCATGCTCTGGGTGAAACACAGCAGCACAGTTTAATGTTCACTGAGGGTAATGGGAATAGAAGTTTTTGAGGTATACCTCATCTCTAGTTGGATTGGCTACCTCTTGTATTCTAATGAATTATAAGCTGTTACAAGTAGAATAATCTCCACATTTTTAGAATCAGTAGCAACCCTTATGGAGTATCTTGATTGTGGTTTCTTTATATTTTTATTTTATTTAACTTTTATTTTAAATAGATTTCTGTACATAGAAATTGGATTAAAATAGTTTGGGATGTTTTCTGTTGTGTTTTGTAGCTTTTTTTAAATCTAGTCTAGAAAAAGAATTTCTTGATTTTCAAGTATAGCCATTCTGTAAGAACTTCAGGATTTCTGTTTACAGACACAGATCATGTGTGAAAATTTTTAAATGTACTTTAAACTATAGACACATTTGCTCAGAATTTCCCATCCATTTATACTGATAAATTTGTTTACAACATAATGCAGTTTGTTAAAAAAAAAATTAGTTGTGGTAACTATTTCCTTGAATTGTTTGCCAGTGCCTTTAAAGATTTGTTAACTAAAATTATATATAGATTTTTCCCCCCTAAATTATGTGGTTTTGGTATTTACAGATGTTTTTGTTATGAACTAAACAGTCTTGGGAATTTTATGATAAGCTCTTCTCTGTTTGATTTATCATTCTGTGGAATGACTCTACAGTCTTCTTTCACAAACATTCGGAAATCTGGCATCAAGTTCTAAAAGTCTTGAGTTATTTATGACTAACTCTCCAACACTGCCTAGAATTTAGATCTCCAGAGGATGGACTTCATAATGAAGTTCTATCATCTTAGTTTTGTTTTCCTTTGTTCTTGAGGGATTTAAAAACCTATCCGAAAAGATTAATTTGTTCTTATGTGAAATTCTAAAAGTATTGTAATTTTCTTATTTGATGGTCTTCCATCTCTGTAAATCTTCAGTAATACATTTCTGTAATACATCAAGCCGTCATGGACCAGCTCGATTTGCACAGCTGTAAAGGTTTCTGTTTGAAATCTTTCACATCTTGACATATCCAGCTGTCAGATGTTTTAAGTCTTCTATTCTTATTAGATTATAAAACTTTAAAAATGGACTTCAAGTATCCAAGTAGCAGTTTGATCTCCAGAGAAATCTAGCACAGACCTAGTGAAAAGAATATGCACAACTGCCGCTAAAATCCAGATAAAGGAAGACCCACCAGGTTTTCTCATTATTTTCTTACCATTTTCTTGGGTTTTTTTCAGGCGAATTTCTTTGGCTAGTCCACGACAGATTTTCAAAGCTTCCAATATGACCCAGCGATGGCAACACCGAGAAATTTCCAACTTTGAATACCTGATGTTTCTAAACACTATAGCAGGTATTGCAAATTACTGTACTTAAAAATTACTGTAATAACACAGAAAAGGAGTTAATCGTGGCATACTCTCAGCAGATGTGGGGCACAACTTGATTTTACTCTTTTAATTAATAGTTTTCTCTATGTAGGATTTTCTCCTGAAGAACTTGACAAAAATCTTCACTAAATTTATTTATTTCCAGTTATGTATGTGTTCATGCAAGACTAGAGAGGCATTCATTATGCTGTACTGAACTGCACTTAAAATATGTGTCTGAAGTCAGAATATCATGACAGGTGTGGAAGGACAGGCTCTACATAGACTGTCTGCTATTTAGGAGAGTCTCAAAAATAGTCTCAAAAATACTGTCCTCCCTAAATATCATAGATGCAACAAGTTCTCTGTAGGGCTGGGAAATCTCAGCTAGGGGAGCAGGATGTTCCTGGAGCCAGTAAGTACTACTGGTACAAGATGTGTGGTTAGTCTCAAAACAGAGTGCAGCACCTGCATCGCCAGTGCTGCTGTGCTAGGACACCATTCATACATCCCCAAATCCTGATTTGTAACCATGTGTTTTTGTCTTAATCACTCATTCTGTAAATGCTAACCTGTAATTCATTTTACCCATCTTACCCCATTAGCTTCTAACCAGATTGACTTCAGTTTAGTAGATGGAGGCTGATTGTTAGGTCTCATGACCTCTCTTTTATTTCCCAGTGTATTTTATTCTCTGAGCAACTTGGAAAATTTCTCAATTTTCAGCTCTTTTCTGTGGCATTGACAGTGTTGAAAGGTCTGTTAATTCCCTTCCAGACTTGGCTCTTGCTAACACGATTGACACAACAAATGCCTCTGCTTGCACTAATTACATTTTATACAAATGGTCAGTTTTGCTAGTGTCTGTAATCAGTCATTAAGTCAGAGATGCCAGGATGCTGGCAGATTTTTTACAAGTAGGGGTCGATCTCCTTGCCTCATTACTGCTAAAGCTGAATGAGGCAAATCATGACACTATTTTCTGTGGCTCTAATGAATGATCCTTTTCAGCTTTAATATATTATTGAAATAATAAATTGAATTCCTATCTAGTTGGTGTTTGAGGTTAAAAGAAACAAAAAGGTAACGTTATAGAAAAAGGGAAAGTTGAGTTGCCCACGATAGGGAGTTAAAAAATTGAAAGAAATAAAGATAGTTATCACAGTATCATGTAAGTAGCCTTAATTCTGAATAAGAAATAATATGCAACATAGCCAACCAGCTGGGGAAAGAAAGGATCTGATTTTACCTTTAAGAATTCTACAAAACAGGTTGGAAAAATACTGAATGGTGTAAGAAAACTGGAAGAATAAAAGCTTGGGTGGAAGGTTAGAAAATGTTTTCTGACAACTTTATAGATTGGATTGTAAATTAATATTCCTGGGGAAGAAGTTAAAACCTGTCCTTGGAGATTTTTAAGACCGGGGTGTACAGAGTCTTAAGAACATACTGATTGAAGATGATATGCATGAAGGAGTTTCTGCAACAATATCATGAAATGACACGGGATCTGTGTAAAAATCATGCGTTTTAAAATTAGAAACCAACTTATGTGGTGGATATGTATGTATGGTATACATTTATCCTAGCTGAATATTTTGTTATTCCTGGATGAAGGATATTATTTCCATCTTAGCTGCATGAAGGTGTACATGTGAGCCTGCATCCAGAACAAATTTTGTGTTCTGGTAAGTGTTGATGTATCCATAGATGGACAGTGAGCCAGGAATAATTTTCCTCAAAGTGCGTTCTCTAGATGAACTGATTATTGATTGGATAATTTTTCAATCTAAAATCTTAGCTGCTTCATTGTGCTTTAACATATTGTATTTAATACAATATGTAAAAATATTGCTTTAATTTTTTGTATCAACAAAAATTGTTGCCCTTCCATTCTTTGAAGTGTTTCACCTGAAAGGAACAGAAGACAAGATGACAGAAACAAGGAAAGGAGAAATGCATAGGAAATGAATGGATTTAACTGCCAAAATTACTGTATGCAAAAGAATTTACAGTTAAAGTGAAATGGGCTGCAGTGTTTTAAATTAAATACTAGCAATTTGTGAACTCTTTCATTATCCTTTCAATAAAACAAAGTAGAATATTGAAATGATAAAAGGGCTGAAATGAATTGTAGTTCTTTTGAAGAGCTCATAAAATTATATTGTAGCATCTTTAGAGATTGGCATTTTAGATAAATGTAATTCCTTATTCACGGTGGGTGTTTGTTTCTTATTTGTCAGGCCGGACTTACAATGATTTAAATCAGTACCCCGTCTTCCCTTGGGTTATCACCAACTACGAATCAGATGAGTTGGACCTTACTCTTCCTAGCAACTTCAGGGATTTGTCAAAGGTATTTGCCATCAGATATTTTATTTATATATTTATCACAGTAACTTGCAGTCTTGTCAATGTTTTCTCCTGTATTTAATACATTAATGTTAAATGCACAACAAAGAATCACAGACTTGGTCACATTTGAAAGGGACTACAGTGGGTCAGCAGATCCAACCTCCACCAACCATTACAGTGTTTAATTTCTGCATGCATATACTGATAAAGGGGATCAGATCATGTAAAATTAATTATTGATGTATTAATATTGCTTCTGATTGTATCAGCTTTAATAATTGTTGTTGGAAGGTGCTCCTAGTTAGAACATATGTGTTACATTTCATTTCAAATTTTAATGAACTTAGGAATGCTGATGCTGCTGAAGGCAAAAATGAGCTTTTTTTCTGTTTTCTCTGCTGAGAATGGTGCTTTTTTTAGTAGCAAACCCACTATATTTTAAATACTTCTAAATCCTCTACTCCAATAAGTAAAAACCTTATTTTTTCACTTCCTCTGCGTGCCCCTTCAGGTACGCTCAAGCAGTGCTACTGTCCTTTGTCCGACAGACATTGTCAGTTTTTAACAACTTTTCCAAACAACTTGTTTCTGGCAGAGTAGCCTTGTGGTTTTGATTTTTTTCAACACCCCCCCCCCCACACACACACACACATTTGCAGAAATGATGTTACCCAGCCTGTTTATAGAATGTGATTATTCTCTTTCAATGGTCTCCAAGAACAGAGTATTTCATTTTACAAAGTAGAAGCATCTCATTTTCTCTTAGAAAATTGAGTGCACTAATCATCAAACTGGATCTTTTTTAAAAAGTTTACGTGCAGTGCTTGGCACATGCAGCAGTATAGCTGATAAGTAGAAAAGTTTAGGAATATATTTTAATTATAGCTTGTTTATTACGAAAGCCTTTCGTACAAATTGGTAATTCGGTAGAAAAAAATCCCCACAGAAATATGACAGCTTTAAAAGTTTTTGCTTTTGGTTTGCAGTTGATGAAGGTAAATACAGATCTGTGAAAATCTCCAGGTTTTTTTAGTATCAATGTATATTTGAAGACTACACTGTTCCTTTAGTATGTGTATAACTATCTAGAGGAATGTTTTTAAGTCTGAAGCAGGGATTGTGAGGTACTGTCATTGTAACATTTTTAATCGTGTTATTTAATTTGAATAAATCATTAGCTCTATGCTTTCTCAGACAGTCTGACTGACACAGATCCATATTTGTGGGTAAACCTGCATATATTTTATATTGTAACAAATCTTTCGAAGGTAAACAGTATTTTAAAGTAATTTTTTTCTTGTGGAATTTAATAAGTGCTTTATTGATAATCCCCAGGCCAATAAATATCTGAAGGTAATTTACAATTAAAAATACCTATCACCAACCTTGAGTACACTTGTACTTGTGTACTTAAGTGAAAATTGAAAACTTAAAAGTAACATCAGCTCTGTGTAGCTTGAATTAGTACATAAATTACATATACTAAAGATTAAAAAGTTCCTTAGTCATGACATGATTTTTGCAATGGTATTTTCCATTAGCTTTTGTTAAATGACACTTCTGCTTATATCATGTCTTTGCTAAAATAATTCAAAACAAAATGAAAAATGGATTCTCTGGCTGCTGTAGTTCTGAGGTGTCTCCTTTTAATTGTATTTTCATTTTTACAGAGTTGATTCAGTCAGCACTGTAGTCCTAGTCTTTCTTTCTCCACCGTGAAATAGAACTAAGTGCAATGTAGAGCATTTTTCCTCATTTATATAATAATATTCGGAGTTAGAAGTGTTTTAAGTTGGGTAAGTTGTCTGCATCAAGAAATCGGGTAGCAAACCCGCTGTATTTCTATGTGTTGCTTTTTTCTTAAATTAACAGTGACTGGTTATAGGGATTTCTCTGTTAGTGAAAGTAATCTTTGAGGAGAATTGCGAAGTATACTTTCAGTTCTGAGGGAATCTTTCCTTTGCTGTTGCTGAGAGAGGTCATTACTTAGGGATGTTGCCAATGGACCTTACTTAGGTTGTATCTATATCTATGTTTAACCTTCTCAATCATTTAATGGAAAACTGTGAATTTAATGCAGCAAATAATTTCTGCAGTATTAGATGTCAGTCATCCTATATTTTGAGTAGAAGGAGTTCCATTAATGTTATTTAGGCCTATAGCATGATATTTTTGGCATTTTGTAATCTTTAATAGGGGATTGTCAGAGAATTGTCCCTGGGACAAGCCCTATTCACTAGGGATTAGTGAATATTTATACATATATGTATATTTAACATGAATTTTCCCATATGTTCTGTTAAATGTTGTTGGTCAGACAGTGTCTCTTGGTGCTGTTGTGGATGAATGTCAGTCCTTCCCATACACACAATGAAAGTCTTTATGCCATACCTGCCTCAGATACAGCAGTTCAAGTTTTGGTCACTATTTTGGTATTTCTGGCAGTGTCAACTCTGTATAGTTTAAATATTAAACTTAGTGTCAGGTGATGAATTTTGTGACAAGTATCTGAAAGACCTTGCTAATATTCAACTAGGAAAATTTGTGGATGCCATGGTATATTGTGATATTTTCATTGTAGAGCTGTTATCTTGGGGGTAATGCTTCCAAATAAGTCATAACTATGTATTGTAGTATGTCTGCACTGCTAAAGGTTTTCAAAATATTTAAAGATACTTCACTTAAACTTTTACACAGTTTTAACAGTTGTTTAGTTTTTTGGTTTTTTTTTAATGCACATCCAGAAACTTACCACAATGTACTGCTCCTACTGAGTGAAGAAAAGGAGAACTTTGATTTTGGTTCTGGCAGAAAGGATGTCAGGCCAATATTTTCACTTTTTTTTGGTACCTAAGAAAATTAAAAATTAACTTCTTTAAAATTTATTTAGAAATTGCAAGTTAAGGTCACGTATTACAAAGCATCAAAAGCATCAAACATGATGTTTTGTTTGATGTTTTGTTAATATATTAGCTAGAAGTCCGCAGTTAGTATAGATTTAAAGGGCTTCAGTGTACGGGTTAAACCAACACTTTATTTAAGCAGCTTCTTATGGCACTGTTTTGAACATCAGTCACACAATGATAAACCAGAGCAACTGAAATGGATTGTGGTTAATATTACTGTCAGCCTGACGAATGCTCCTGACAAATGCCAGGAGTTGCACTGCCAGTCTGTTACCCTGCTTTAACTCGACTGTTTATTTCTTAAGAGGTGACTATGGTTTGGAATGAGTATTACATATTATATTTGTAGCTGTATATATTTTATTTAAGCAACAGACACAGTTTCCCACCAGAAAATGTGCCTTTCTCTGCATTACTTTATGCTATTCAAACCCACATTTTTCTCCTTTTCCTTATTCAGTAGAAGCACTAAATTTTGTTGTGTTTCTGATCTTCAGTAGGGAAAAAAATAGAAGTAAAAATACATGGAAAATAATGAGATATGAAAGTGTGAATTTTTGCTCTCAAAAGTTTGTTACTTGATCTTGCTGTATGCAAACAGCTGTTAATAATTTTTCTTTCAGAAGGCACAACATTTCTGTAAGATCATGAACTGACACTACTAGAAAAAGAAATTTATGCCACTCTTAAATCTCCTTTTGTCTGTACTATAGCTACATGTGTACATAATAATATTTTTATTCTCATTTTTATCATTTCCATGCAATATTTACTAAAACATCATCAATTTTATAGTGGCTGTTATGCATGTAATGACTTCTTTTCCAGTCAAGTGTACAAAGGCAACAAATAACCCTCACCTTCAGTGAAGTGAGGTGTTTAATTGGTATGTGGGAGCCACTGATGTAAAATACACTTTGACAGAAGAGAAGTAATAGATTTTTACTATGACAATGTAGACTAGTTTTGTTGTTCTGATGTCAGCTTCACTGTTGGCTGTTCTACAGCACACCAGCCTGAATTCTGTTGCAGGGTGCCCATTTCAGGAGCACAGATTCACTGCACATACAACTTGTGCTGCGTATTTTCGTGTAAGAGGAGACAGGATGGGATGGGCATGAAATGTGTTTAGTTTTCTCTTCTTACCTCTTGGCAAAGAGATGGAAAGTAACAAATATTTTGAGGTACACGTTTTGCATATTTTTAAAAGAAATTTTTTTTGTCTAGAGTAGCATTAAAATCTGTACAGGCGTTCTGTGAACCAGTTCTTTTTATGTAGGAAACAAAAAATACGTTTTATTCAGCTCATGCTCCAAGACAAAATGATTTCAGGTTGCTACCATTTAAAACTGATAAACTCTCCAGAATTCAGTGTCCTTCTACACATAAAGCATGTTCTCAAAATTGGACACTAAAAAAGGGTGAGAGGAACAGTGTGAGAACTAACAATAGTGAGTGCAGCAATGATGACTTATTTTGATAGGCAATTACATCTGAATCTGGGCACTAAAACCTTTGAGGCTTGACATTGCAGGGCTCAGCATCTGCCCTGGTTGCCTTGTAACTGGTATTTCAGGCAGTAAATTTGTCACCTGTACCTGAGACAAAAGATACCACTTACTTAAAAAGCATTCCAAAGCCAGGAATGTGAATCCCTGCTTAAAACAGTACAGTACAGGAAATAAAATATTTCCAATTTTCTATCATAATCCATGTTACTTAGGAGAAAATGCATTGTATTTTTTGGAATTTTGGATCACCTCAAGGAAGAGTGTTAGAGGTATCTACAGTCAGCCTGAAGCAGTGATATCTGAAAAGGAGACACATTTTTCATCATTCTGTTTTTAGTCTTTTATGGATTTTGATATTTTTAACATAAAGTATATTTAACAGATCCTCTTCATTATCAGGTAACAAGTTTTCATACTTTGTGAAACACAGGTTGCTCCTTTGAGGAGACGAACACTCCATCCTCTCTAAAATCATGTACAGAATAGGGAACAGTTGAGGGAAATTATTACAGAAACTGGTGTATTGTCTTGCTGTAGATGTACATTGGATCTCCATATGGTTTGTGCAACAGATCTAAACATTTGGCATAATCATGTTGGGAGAAATTTTTAGGAGGAGGGAAGCATTCAAACAGAAAGCAGTACTCTGGGCAGAACCTTTCATGTTGTTGGTTCCATTTAGGAAACCATAAAAGAGCAAAATCTAGATGGGAGAATGAAGGCCCTTTCTTCCTGATCTCTTCTTTTTGAATATATAGAGAAATCCGAAAAGGGCTGGTGGGAAGGGAATTGTAAAGACCGTCTTTGAAGAAAGCTTTGCAAGATTAAGAAGTTCTGTTCACATCTCATGACAGTGCTATAATTTTAGGACTATTATGGGCTTTCTTTGTATAGACCAGGTAATCTGTTTTGTAATTAGAAACAGTACAAACTAAAGTGTTCGGTAGTCTGTTATATTCCCATGAAAGGTTTTGACTTAATAACGCATTTTTTCCCCATTTCTATATGGGGAAAAGTGATTTTGTGAGACTCTCAAGTGCCTCCAACACCCAGACAGATTCCATCATGGCTTCATGATAAAATTGGTCAATGATTCTTTCTGGCAGGTGAGTTGATCTGGTTTATCATTTCTGTCGCACATTTGCCAAACACTGGGACACAAAGCTGCGAAGAGGCCCACAGGTCTGAGGCTGATCTGCCCCGTTCGTCTGGCTCCTCTGTCCCAATCCCATGTTTGCAGCACCATGGTCAGAGACCTACCCTGAGCAAACCTCATCCCCGCCAGGACGTGGGGTTCAGCACCACGGACAAGGGCCGCCCGAGACAACATCGGGCAGAAAAGCAAGAACTCAGCCACGAGGAAGACTGATTTATTTAAATTAAGTAGTTATTGGATTGTCAAGCCCGACTTAGACATGGTCCTTAGAGACATTAAACTGTTTGGATTTTGGTATCAATTTCTTGTTTCACTTTCAAAGACAGTTGATCTGAGCTGATTTGTTGGTTTAAGTTTCATGCAGCATTTATATCCAGGCCTTTGTCATAATAAACATGTGATTTCCAGGCATTTTGCAATAAACATATGATTTCCATAATGAACTGTTCGTCCCAAACTCCTATGGAGACCTGCTAAGGCTGAAGCTTGACCCAAATGTGTCTCTGAGAGGATTTTCAAAACAGACTTTCTGAAATCCTACTCTTAGTATCGATAGAATTTTTCAAAATATTCTGATAATTTATGTTACTCTATGACAGTGTTATAACCATCCTTTTATGGCATGACTTTTCCCCCCCTCCTCGTCTTCAGCTAGTAATTCTCTGTGTCACACCACCTGCTCTACAGAAAATACAAGTGGACGATAGAGTGCATCTCTTTGCCATTCTTACTTTCTCTTCTATATTCTCTTCTTTTCCCACCAGAGGCTGACTTTTTGAAGTCAGAAGAAGCATACTGTTTGCACTTCAGATGCATGTATTAGTTTCTATAATCACTTAATTGTCTTCAAGCAATCTTTGTATTAATTTATTTATTTATTTAGGTATTAGGGCAAAAGATAAGTTTACAGGATCAAAAAGAGTAATTTTGGTAATAAGCCTAATAATCGTAATCTTCCCCTGCCTTAAGGAGGAGTTTTGCTTTGAATGCAGAAATACTGAAAGACAAGAAAAACCATAGCTCAAAATTAACCATGGAGGTTCAAAATTATATCCTAAGTTTGCATCTGATGTTACTGTCCATCCTACTCTTGTTTCAGTTTTAGGTGCCCTGAACATATGTCATCCTCCAATTGGAAATGAGCTGAGGAAGGTTCATGACCTTTTAAATGATCACAAGAAACCATGGGGCACACAAAATCTACTAGCAATCAAAATAAAGTAATTTCACACACATGTCTTGAACCATAGACATTTTAAATATGTGTTTTCTGTTTTCCTATTGTAAAGTGAATGTTATTCTCTTGATACGGTCTCTCTTCCATTTTATATTCATAAATTTGAACTCCAGCAGATTATGAACTCAGATTTCTGAACCAGCATTATGGTGGCTAAGTTGAAAGTTGCAGCCATATGGGAAATGAATATGAGATTTATCTCACTTAACTGGAGCTGTCTGAAAGTTGGTCAAACTCCTAGTAGCAGGAAGCCTCTTGGGGTCAAAAATAATCTGGGTTTAAAAGTAGTGCTCAGAAAATGAGATCATGGTAAATGATGATAATCTTTTTTTAAGGAGAAGTTTATGATGGTTCTCAGAATGTGGACTTACTTTGATGAACACATCAGATGATCTTTATAAAACTCAAATATCAACAGGCAAAAATGTGGATCAACGGAAGGAAATCAGTAAAAAAGGTTACTAAGAGAAGATTATATGATCCTAAAAGCTTGTATTTAAACAAGATTAAAATAGTTTACATATCGTATCCAGCCAATCACTCAAAACTACCTCAGAATCAGAAACACAAGGTTGGCTTCCAAATTGGGGTGGTCACTGACATTCCAGAAGTTCTGTACTTTGTACTGTTCAGCATGTATGGTAATCTGAAAAAGATGAAAAGGGAGCTGATCAAACTTTTTGACAATACTAATCTATTGATGGTATTGAAGGTGATGGTTGACTAATCAGGAGACCTCATGAAACAGCGAATAAGGTGATGGATGAATTCACCTTAGGAGCAAAGCAATGCATGTGTGAAACAAGATACACTGATAGGCTCTTAGCTGACTTTCAGGATTGATATAATCTGCTTGTAATAGTTTTATAAAACAGTACAGATTATGGAAAAAAACTCCTTGTACCTTCCCAAGTACATATTTCTAGCCTGCTGCTGCTCTTTTTCTCAGGCTTGGTGCTTACACATGATACAGAACAATGTATACTTTGTGTGCCCTGACAGAAATCTGCAGAAAATGCAAATTTGCGTCAGCTTTTAGCATGAGGTCCTGTGCTGTTAGTTTAAATAAAAAGGATTATGTTTTTAGTTCTGGTTTTCTTGTATAGATCTGGGGTTTTGTATAATGGCTGCTGATTTCTGTGGCTTGTATGATGTGTTGGCAAAGGAGTATGGTCTGTGAAAGGAAGGCAGAAGAGAGAATGTTTTCATCTCCTGCTATGAGTCAAGTGCATGTGGCTTCTCACTAAATCCTGTCTCTCAAAATCCATACAAATACTTTTTTGTTTGTTTCTTAAGTAAGTGAATAACAATATAGGGTTTGCTTTCTGTTTGAACAGAATCTGCTAATGGTTGCTTTTGGCTGGCAGGGTTATTTTCTAAGTAAGGCAGCTACTTTTTAGGCCATACCCTCCTCACTGCCTGCAAGGAGCTTGATTTTGCCTCATGATTCCCAGGGGCTCACAACTTCCTTTCTCCCTGACCTTTTGGAAGTGGACAACACATAACAACTCCCTTCAGTTTGGCTTCCCAGTAGTATTAAGTGAAGCAATACCTCAGATAAACAGTGTGTGACACGTTTGGTTGTGCTGAACAATTTATTAAACCTTTAGTGTGCTTAATTAGTGTGTGCTTAAGTAGTTTGCAAGTTTACAGTTCAGCAGTGCGTTGTTTTGCAATCTGCTACAGATGGTTGTAATAGCATTTGATACTATTGTTAGTAATATGAAGGCATGGGGGGTTTTCCTTGAAATTCAAATTTCTCCAAGATTTTAGGTGACCTGACGTATATTCTATCACTAATATATTGCTAAAACATCGCTAATATTGCTTAATAGTTTCTCTTCCATTTTTTCTGCTTAACAGTAGTTTATGATCCATTTTTTTTAACTGTGGACTTTGGGAATCTTCCGTATTTTGGACCATTAAATAATACTTATACTGACATGCCCAGACATTCTAGTTATTAGATCATCTTTAGATCAGTTTTTCCTGATGGTTCTTGCTGTCTCAAAGGAATATGCATGCACTTAAAAAAATCTGAAATACAAACCATGTACACAAATAATTTTATTTTGCATGCACATGACTATTTTCTGCTTTTATTCCAGCCCTGTATTGAATACTCAGTTTCCCGAGAATAGAAATTGGAGTTTTAAGAATTGTTTTAGAACCTAATGTGATCTGATAAGCTTCATGGTGTAATTTGTAGTAAATAGTTTTTTTTCAAAGAAAGCTTGTAAGCATGTTTCTATAAAAAAGCTCAGTGGTTTTTAGTATGTGTAGATTATATTAAACTTATTTTTGAAAACATTGAGATAAGAGGATTACAGGATTTAATCTCATATGCAGTGTATCAGGAAATATCTAGGGATCATACATTTGATAAAAATGCTGATCACAGTCAGCTGGTTATACTTGTCACTTCGTTAACAGAGCTGATGGGAAACAGTTGTCTGCACCCTAAGCTGTGCAAGCAAATATTAAATGAGGCGGCTGCTGGCTGTTTATTCGTGTTTCCTCACTGGTGTAAATAAGGAGATAAATGTAAGCAAAGAAATCATTTGCATGTAGAAGTTCACGGCAGGTTTATTGTACTGGAGTGCTCTTGGCAGGCTTTTATGGTCTCATGTGCACAGCCCTTGTATGTGGGAAGCTGCTGAGTCATTTATTTTGAGGTGTAAAAGAGGAGCTACTCCAGAAGCTCGGTATGGTATCTTACATCTGTAAACACCCAGTATCAGGAGCAGCCTAGTGAGGAAAGAAAAGAGGGCATGTAAAGCGCCATCCTTGCCTTCAGATAACCTCCCATGTTTGGCAACCAGGAGTTTAACTCCTTTGTGAACCAGAGAAATAATTTAGACAGTCGTGTTTAGTGGCCACTGATAGACTGGTGGTCTTGTTGTGTTTGGTTTGGGGTTTTTTTTCAACCTATTTATATTTGCTCAGCATTGCTCCCTGAAGCAATGAGTCTATTACTTGAGAAGGAATCTAATTATATGAGAAGGTATAATTGTCCTTTCTTTGTAACTAGAACAATTATGTTTTTTGTTTGTTTGTTCTCTGTGGACCATGTGAAGACATGCTTGCATGCCACTCTTAGTTGTACTTGAAATTTTTTTTTAGTTTTAGGTGAACGTAGAAAGAACAGGAAGTATTCTTCAGAACTTGTTTTACGTTATTGTCCCATTTCTTTTCCTTGTCCCTACAAATTTTCAAGTGTCACAATTATTTGGAATACCTACATTCAGTATAATGGATTAGAATTACAACTGCAGACATAATATCCTACCAGTTCTAAAGGCAAGCTGCAGAGAAATTTTAAGGGTGGAAGAAATGCCTTAAAATGGAAGACCTGAAGAGTCACATTTCCTATGTTTATTAAAGAGTGGAATTACAGTCTATAAGTATCTTTGTATTCAGAAAATACTTGGTAAATAAAGACTCTGTGATATGTCAGAGAAAAGTGTACTAAGATGTCTTTGATAACACACCAGTAAATTCATAACCAAACTTAAATATATATTTTTTCAAATGACCATGAGAATTATCAGTAGAAAAAGCTTCCAGGAAAAGTAGCAGATTGTCCACGTACTCAAGAGTCAGATTCTGTTCTGGGAAGCAGGTTGGCCAAATACATGTCATGCTGTAATCAAGTGTAAGCAGTTGGGTTCAAAATCATGTAATGGAAAGGCATTTCACAGTTTGTCATACAAACACAGGGCGAGATAAGATGACCTAATGGTCCCTCTGGTCCTTTAAGACCAAAGAAATATGTGAAAAATATCAGTAATGAAAACCAGATAGTCATCTTGAAAATAAGATACATGGAAAACAAACATCATACTTGGCAGGGATGCTACCAAACATAATTCAGCGATACAGACAATTGTATTCACAGGAATACAAGCACCTGGTTGGATGTGGATAAGAAAACAGTATAAGAAGTCACAAGGAAAAGCACTTTTTCTTTTTTTCCCTTTTTTTTTTTAAATTTTTTTTTTGATTTTCTCTCTGTCGTTGTTTGTTTATTTGTTTTTTTCCCCATGGTGAAGGCGTTTTGAAATACAAATTTCAAATAATAATATTCTAATTATTTTTTTAAATTTTTCTGCTCGCACTGGTCAATGTAGACCTCATTTCTGGAACTGTCTTAAGTTTTAGAACTCACAGGCACTTGCACAGATCTGATTTCCAGTGCTAAATTGTTAAGATTTCCTTTCCACCAAAAGAGGCAACAGTTAACAGTGAAGATGAACCTGTGGTATCTTGACTACTTATTGTTTGCAGTAATTAAATGCAATATAACTACCATATTACATAGTATGTATCCTTTCATGGATTTTGAATATTAATGAGTTAAAAACTCTTCCCAGTATTATAATGGGTAGGAAACAGTAAAAGTGGCAAGATTTGTTTCAGTAACAGAAACACATGTAAAAACCAATAACGAAAGGCAGCTCGGGTAAGAACAGTGTGTGTCTGTTATTTGGAGTAACGCTGTTTAAAATACGAAAACACATTAGATAGGAATAAAAAGCACCTCTTTTTCTTCTTAAACGTGGAACTGTAGATAGTCATACTGTAATTCTTTCTTTGCAAGACTTCAATCTGTTTATTTTAGGTCATTAGCAATTTTCCAAAATATATGTGTTCTTGAACATGAGTGGCAGAACCCAGGAGACTTTCTGCCCTATGCAGAGGAGCAGTGAACATTCTACTTTCTTCTGTTGGGTGCAAATGGGCCTCCTCTGAAAATAAAGACAAGATGGGTCACTGTTCCAACGTCTGGCAGAAAGTAAGACTAAGAACTAACAAATATAACTGTACACCATAGTGTCTGGACATATTTGACAGCAGTAGATGATAAGAGACGGTGTGTTTTCTCTGTTATTTTTCAGCAAACCATTTTTCTTTGTTATATCTCAGAGAAAGCAAGCTTGGTCCAAAGACGGAGATTTGCTATATTCAGTTCTTGGTAAAATTATGAGGTTATTTATTTTGAGGTATTCCTATATTTGAGAGCCCTCAAAAAATTAGCATCAAATGAGTTTGGTGGTTTTTTGTTGTTGTTTGTTAGTTTTGCTTTTGGCTTTTCTTTAAGAATAGCTTGTAACTTTCGTATTTGTAGCACATGCTGTAACAATGACCACTTTGGGTCAAAAAACAGATGATCATACCTCTGGAAAAGTGAAAGCAAAAACTACTTTACCTCAATTCTCTCTCCAGTTTGGGCCCTCTTTTGAACGAACACTGACTTGAAAACCATACACATCATCATTAATTTTTTTCAATACCATTTGAATACCTAGCAGCCACAAGTGATTTCTCTCTTCATCTTTACTCCCATAATCTCATCCATTGTTTTTGCCCACTGGAATTTTTCTATCTCTACTTTTCACTTTTCCCCTCTCTCTAAATAAACATTTTTTATTGGTGCACCAATATCTAATTTTCCTCTGGGAAAAGAGGTGCTGCAAATAAAGTATGCTCTGGAATTTCAGGATATGAAAGCTTTTCACCTCGTTCTTCCTCAGAGGTCTGTAGCCAGAGAGGAATTGTGTTGAGTAGTTTAAATTTCTCGTCTCAGAGCTACATCTAGCATAGCTTAGCTTGATATCACTCTTTTTCCCTTGGCATTTACCTGAGGGGAGGGAATACAGTATGCAATCAAGATTCCCTGTTAATTTTGAAATATGAAATAATGCAGAATTTCAGTTAATTTTTTTTTTAAACTAACTTAAAAGTCAGATAATATTTGAATATTCCTACTGTGTGCTTTATTCTGTAGTTAACTGTTCACAGTGCAGTGTAACACAGCAGAATCACCTCATCCTTAGAAGCAGTTGTCAGAAAAATATGGGCCTGCCTGGTAGAATGTATTAGCCCAATACATTGTCTCCATTTTATTATGAAGCTGCTGGGGAAGCTGTGATATACAGCACTGTCATTACAGATCTATTGTTAGAAGGGCTCTACAGTCTTCTGTGCGCTGCCATTAATTTATAGCAGTAAACAATATGTAGCCCTCCAACTGCAGCAAAGCAGAATCTTTTAATGAGGTGGATGTTATTACCACAATAAATCAGTGCATTCGTGTAATGTATAATTCAATGTGTGTATTCCCACTGTAACTTCTCTGAGTAAGCTGATAGTGTATCATTGTCAGTGCACAGCTCCACAGTTCCTTCCCCCCCCCCCCCAAGCTTTTTTCATTTGGAGACTTTTTTTTATTCGCTTGCAAATAAATGTGACATGTCTTGATAGTTGTCCTGTTGCAGGCTTCAGAAACCAACTGTAACAATAACAGCTAAAATCAATACTGTGGATTGTGGCTATATAGATCTCTGCATGATACCTTTTTTTTTTTTTTTTTTTTTTTTTTTGAGAAGAGAATGAAATCAATTCTAATTGGGTTTGGCTTTATATTCAAGGAATGTAATTCTATAACTATTGATTTGGGCTATACTCATTTGGAGAATAATAACAATAGAGGCAGATAAAGTGAATACATAAAATGTTACAGAACCATACAACACAACACTGTTTCTATTTTTAATTTATATTATTTGTCTACCAATGACCTTCTTTCTTCTTTTTCCCCCTCAAGCATAGCTGAGTCTTTAGGGAAAAATCAGTGCAGATGTAGATTCCAAAATGGTTCTCGCAACAAAGACACTTCTTGGAGTCAGCTTCATACTTCCCCGGAATAAATTTGCTAAATCAGATAAAAATCCTTTTATACAAGAGCAACTTCTTTTAAAGGGTTATATTTCAAATTAGTGAACTGCAAAAATAGCAATTAACCTAAGATGTTTCCTTTATCCTACTGCAATGGGAAAGCTGCTCTAAGTAAAAAATGTACAATTAGATCTTAGGTCATTCAAAGATCTAATCTGTCCTAGAAGAGAAAGTACTTTGAAGCTTGTATGCCAAATTTCACATGAACTGCAAAGAAGCAGTTATTTGAATAATAATAATCTGAATAGCCGACATAGCTTTTCACTTGAACTGTGCTTGAATTAAGGACTAGATTGCTGATAATTTTGTTCAAGGATTTCTCTTTTCAAGTTTTTCCTTACCTTGTAGCGTATTTTTAAGTGTATTTATTCTTGAAGAAGAGAAAGAAAAAATATATATATATACTTGAATGCAACCATTGTCTATACAGATGAACATAATTTGCATTAATAACATACAGACTCAATATGTATACAAAATTGTATTGCATATATATTTTACATCAATCCAAAGATATTATAGATCTCTTTTTTCCCCAGTCATTTATGTAAAAGTCTGTTGAAGAAATAAACAGCTTTAGATAACAAAATATTATATTTCCTTTTAGTAAAACCCTGGGTGTTTATCTGCTAGGTAAGCACTGAACAAAGAATTGGTGAAAGAATTGGTGATATTTTTAGTCATACGTATGTTGTTTCCTTTGTATCGATGTTTTTATATAGAAATTCTGGTCTTTCATTTGTTTCTTTCCAGGTTTAAAATTTTACAAATTAAGTAAACTTGTCTTAAGGTTGTAAATGGAAAGCATAGAAATAAGAATAGTAGTGTCAAAATTCCATGTCCACTGTTAATATTCTTCCACTCTATCAGTCAATACTTTTTTCTCAAAAAAAACCGTCCAGAGATGTTTGTAATTGTTGCTTCCTGTTGGTTTGACAGTGTATGCAGCATGCACACCCATCCACAGGCCCACAAGTTAACACCAGTTTGTTGATCTGTTCAGGTGCTTACAGAAACCAACATCACCTTTTCCAAAACACCAAACCCAGAGAGCATGGGGAGTTTGCTGTGATAATAGTCGCGTTATTTTTATTTACTCAATTAATTTATTTTTACAAATCTTGCAGCCTATTGGAGCTTTGAACCCAAAGAGAGCAGCATTCTTTGCCGAGAGATACGAATCGTGGGAAGATGATCAGGTTCCAAAATTTCACTATGGCACACATTACTCAACAGCAAGTTTTGCACTCACGTGGCTATTAAGGATTGTAAGTACATATTTTAAAAATGCTTTTCCTTTGAATGATAATGAAAGCAACAAATGTCTAGGAATGAGTAAACTAAAACTCAACGGCATAGGAGAGTGCTGAAATTTTCTAGTAATCAGTAGCATAGAAGAAATGTGTTCTAAATTTCAAACAGAAAGTTTTAATTTTTGTGATAGAGCCTATTCAAATCAGTAAAACTTTTTCTTCTTAAAAATTGTTTTTTAATGTATATTGTACTTCTTTAAACATGGTTAACTTTCCTTCTTTGAATATTTTCTGACTGGACCAAGTACCAAACATTTGTGGTTCTTAATTAATGTATTTAATTTTCACCTCCTAATGAGTGTGAGTTGGTTTCTGATGATCATGAAATCTTGTGATGTAAATAATTAATTTTTAAAAATCTGCTGCAATTTGTATGGGAGTAACTTTTGCGATGCTACATATTGATAACGTATTGGTTAAACAATGCATTTTTCTATAAAATTGAAAGGTGATTTGTCTCCTAGGAAGTAATTTCTTTGGGAAAGCATTAGCAGCACATCATTAATTAAAGCTTGTTAGAATGTACAAGCATACATAAATCCTTGAAGTAATTTATATAGCTTAGCTAATTTCAAGCAATTATCCACTAATATGTGCTTAAGTGTTCTTTAACTAAGAGGAGGCTTTTAAATCTTCCAAACATTTTCCTAAATCATAAATTATGTATTAAACAATAACAATCCTCAAGCTTTCAGTATTGAATGCTACCCTTTACATTAAGAGATCACTTTGAACAAAGTAAAACATGTTATTTTTGTTACATGCTAGTTTAAAAAATATGTAAGATATCCGACCTTTCTTGTGTTGTTGAGAGCAGTTTGTGTCATGACTGTAGCTTCTACTACAGTCTGTGAGTATTTTCTTTAGGTTTTATTTGCTTTATCTGAGTATAAATGCATGGAGTAGGAATAAAAATCATTTATTGGACAAGTAAGCATCAGTTTGTTTTTCTCATTCTTGGATAATGGAATTAACCCTTTGCTATTAATCTGTGTCTGGCAGAAAAATAGCATCATTAACAACTATACCCTACAAGAATTATAAATCCTTTTTTTTTCTTACCCTGAAATTTCTAAAGAAATACTTTGTTGTTTTTAATTAATCTTTTTATATATATTTAGGAACCCTTCACAACACTTTTCCTAAATCTGCAAGGTGGGAAGTTTGATCATGCAGACAGAACCTTTTCATCTATTTCGAGGGCGTGGCGCAACAGTCAGCGTGACACTTCTGATATCAAGGTAAAAAATTTCCTGAATGGTGTTAACATATTTTAGACTGCTCCTGCCTTTATTGTTGCTGTGAATGTAGGTTATGAAAAGGAGAAAGAAGAAGACTGGGAGCTATCCTACCACTTGGGAAAAGATTCAAGTGAGGTGACAAGTGGTTTTAGTTTTGTTAGAATATTTCAGTAGCAAATGTTTTTAGCCCTGAGATTGAAATAAGGCAAAATTTGTTCAACAGATACGCTTCACTAACGTTTTGTTCCTCAGCACAAGTTTTAAGCCTTTGTAAAATCAGTAGAACTGGTATAGATTTCTGACCACTGAGTTTCGTTAAATACCCTGTTCAAGCTTCTGCATGATAAGGTAAGAATGTTTCAGTTCATATTATTTTATGTACTTCTGACACCAGACATCCAACCTTATTTTTGGGCAGTTTCTGCAGTGGCCTATTTTCTTGTTTGACTGTGACAAACAGGAGCAGGAGGCTGTGCAGAAGGGACAAAAACTAGTTTTATGATGAGGAATAAGTAGATGGGCGGGTAAGGAACTGAGAGGGAGATCTGGGAGCAGCCTCCAGAAAGACTGTATACTGAGTAGAGGAACAAAGGGCTACAGTAGGTGGGAACAGAAGATAAATTTATCTGGTAATTAGTTGTTGTATAGAAAGAGACCTAGAATTAAGTGGATCAAGAAGCTAAGACAGGAGAACATAGAAATTCCAAGGGCAGAGGTTTGGATAGCAAGCCACTGAAGGAAGGAGTAAGGTAAACAAATGAGTCTGGAATCTGAGGAATATTTTGATCTGGGAAGAGGAACAAAAGAGACAAGGAGGCTGTCAGCTGTGGGAAAGCTTTGTGGACCTCAAATCCAAGAAGAAGGATTAGTATCAGAGTTGGGTTTTTTTAATGGAAGGGAGGATGGAAAAGCATAGGGTGAAGAAAGTCAGAGGCTTAGCTCAAGGATGTCATGCAATAGCAAGAGACTTAAGTAACACAAGATCATTCTGTAAGTGTATGCATAATGAGGAGACAGTTTAGGAATGGGTTGATCTGCAAATTAATGGAATGCAAAAATTGCCAACTGATAGTGTTGAAAAAGTGATGTCTTCCTGGCATTTGTGAGTCCCACTAATAGAATCAAAGCCAATCAGTGGCTAGTGGAATTAATACCACTTACAAAAAGATACAATGTCTGTACAAAATTGGGAAAGAACAGTTCAGAATATACAAACACATTAGATTTTTTCAAATTAACTGTGTTCATGGCCTTCATTTCCTTATAACCTATAAGACTGGCAAATGGAATTTCACAGTGCATTTTTGGGGTTTTCTTGATAAGTGGAGGAGGAGAAAAGGTATCAGTGGTGGACAAATCAAGTATTTAGTTTTTAAAAAGGAAGAAAAAGGGAGCAAAAAAATTATGAGGTGAGCTTAACTACAATTCACAGAAAAATACTTACACAAATAATCAGACTGTGTTTAAGTGCCAGGAAGATAGCAGGGAGACAAGCAAATGAAACACATGTTTATCAAGGAGAGATTATGTCAAAGCAATCACAGTTTCTGATGAGAAAAGGTAACAGACCTTATAAACAGAGAAGAAGCAGATGATGATCTTAGTTTTTTACATTGTCTTATGAGTGAGCTGGGATTACTCTGTCTAAAAGAATCCACTGTGTTTGGAGAATAGTTACCAGCAGTTCATTATTAAAATTGAAAGATGTACTGAGTGAAATTCCTCTTGATGATAATAGTTTAGGCCTCAATTCCCATTGATACTAGATTGGAAGGTACTGGAAGTATAGTGGAATTGGGAGCACTTCTTGCGGAAAGGAAAAATTATTTGAGAAAAGTGTTAGGTGAAGTTTATTAGGGAAAAGTGAGAATTGTAATTTTCATGCTGGTTCTCGTACAGTTATAACACAAGGAACAATCTGCTGTGCAAAGGAAAAAAAATAAAATTCTGGGCTCTAGTACATCACCAGTGCACATGAATTAACAATATTGTGGTATAACAAAAGGTGAGTAACATTTCATAAAAGATACATCAACAGGACATAATGTAACTTTCAAAATGTATGACATAAATCTTCAGCTTTGCCCAGCTTTGATAAGGTCTTAGCTGGAATATTACATCCATAGTTGTGGGCCAGTTGGAGAGAATCCACACTGGAACACTGGTAACAATGCAAGGTCTTGAAAATATAATGCAGTGAAAGATGGAGTAGCTATACTTGTTTTTTCTTATAAAGCGGAGAAGATTGAGGAGGAACTTCAATCCTTCTATTACACAGGGACAGCTGTAAGAAAAAAAAGCAAAAATCTCCGCTACCCATGCTGGATAGAACCATACTGGATAGAACAGGAATTAATGGATTTAAACATCAGGGAGATTTTGATTAGATGTCAAAGTAACCTTTCTAACAGAAAAATAAAACCAATTAATTCTTCCCTGGCAATTAGGGTAGGGAGGGTTTTTCAGAAATGGTTTGGTATCTTTTGGAAATGATACAGGTGCAGGCTGGTACCACCATTAGAATCATCCCTACTGTTATGGATGATCTCTTGAAGTTGCAGCTTTCTGAGACTGTGAATTGCTGTGAATTCTCTTATGCTGCTGTGAAGCATCTGAATGAGTATTAAGATTGGCTAGAGTAGTCTGTTTGTGAGACTGGATGAGACTGGATGAGTTTGGGACACTCCCTTCCCTCCCAGGAAGGGAGATGAGGAAAGATTTCCATAGGATATGTTTAAAGAATCTGAAAGGAAAATGTTTGAAAATGCATAGAACCATCTTCATTGGAAATACCTCTATTCTCAGTATTCTGCTACAGCTGTGAAAAACAAATCTTCTGAGACGTGGTGCTCTGTCTTACAAGTGTTTGTGAAATACATGGCTGAAGTGTCCCATGTGTCTCTAGAAATTTTCGACATGCAGAATTGCAACATTTTAGCTTGCTAGTGCTTGAATTTGTTTAGTTGACACATGCGTCAAAGAGCGTGAATAAAGTGGAGCACATAATTTTGCTCCTCTAGTTAATGGCAAGTAGGGGACACAAAGGAAAAAGAAGGATTTATTCCTCTTCCAGCTGAAAAAAAATTGTGACATTTAGAACCACTGAGCTGATGAAAAGAAATGATTTCTCCTTGCTTCTCACGTGAAGAGAATGAATGCAGTTATTGATGCTTGCTATCCTAAGATTATTGTTAATCTTACTTGGATGCTTTGTATATGACAAGGAGGACTAACAAGAGTTAGCTTTGGAACCAACTCCTGTTGGCTGGTACCACTAAAACAGAGAAAGCTAAAGCATATGTGTGGTCATAAGCAATCTGTGTCAATATCCTGTGAAAGCCTTGGATTGATGATCAAAGCAGGAAACTAATGCTGCACTGTAGTATAACCTTTGGTTGAACTTTCCAAATTTTGATTTCAAGAGGTGATATGTTGCATAAAATTTAATTTCCTAGTTTATCTCATCTATTTATTTGAGCAATGAAAATTAAAATTCCTTTGGAGGTTTGCTAGTGTCTCACTGCCACTCTTTGTTATTTACTAGTTAGCTCAGGACTGTTGCCTTTAAATGATTAACCATGTGTTTTTAAGTTAAATCTTCTACACTGAAGAATATTGAATGTTTTTCAATTCTGTGAGAGTACCACCTAGTACTTTTAATATACTATACAGGCATTATCATTAACTCAGTTGCTTCTTAATTTACAGTGCAAACAGTCCTGGTTAGTTTGTTTAATACCATAGAAAAGCAAACATGGGTAGCCTGGCAGTATATTTGCATGTACTTGTTCAGAAAGAGTTGTTCCTTCTGGTTTGGTAGCTAAACTGTTGCAATAAATTTATTTGTCATTATATTTGCAACAGCATAATTGTTACCCATGTTGCACTTAGCATATGTTTTCTCTTTTTCAAGTGTCATACTTTGATGATGGGGTTTTTTTGGGTTGTTTTTTTTTTCTTCTTTATACCACATATATAGATTTCAAGATCATTTGCTGTCCTCCAAACAGCTGCGTTGCCTTCCTAGTGTCATCTGTAATTTTGCTTCTGCACCTTCTATGCCAGGCCATTAATGAGATTATTGACTGGTATTAAGAGCAGGGTAGACTCCATTACCATGTCCTCCCATTTTGACAGTGAACTATTGATAACTGCTCTTGGAATATGGATTTACAGCTTGGGTACTCCCACATTATTGTAACCTAATCTCATCTCCATTCCTCTGCTTTGCTTATAGGAGTGTCATGGGAGACAGAGACAGTCTCAGAGGGCTTTCTCAAAAGCAAAGCAACACCTTAACACTTTTTCTTTCACCATCCTCTCGTGAAATTTTCTTTTGAAAAGAAAATTAGATTGGCTTAATGTAATTGATTTTTTGACTATTTTTAACCAAGTTACAGTCAGTAGGATAGAGACATGTACCATTCTTCATAGACCTTTTCCTCTACTGCTTTATGTTTGTTTCTTTTACATGTGCTTATGACTTGGGGTTCATTTTGGTTAGTTTAATTAGTTTTGTTCAAAAGGAGATGCTTGAAGACCATAATCTTACAGAAGACATTAGTAAGCTCCAGTTACACTGTTCCAGATTGTTCCATCATAAAATGGATACTAATTTATGAAAATCAGTTGTGTGATATGACACATGTCAGTGACAGCTAGTGTAAGGCTGTTGTGATGAATTCATATCTCATACAAGAGATATGGCAAGTTATGATCCTCATCAGCTTAATTTTAGGTACAGAAATGCTGTTTTGGCAAGTTAACTGTGTTGTAAAACTCATTAGCGTCACACCGTTTAAGACAGCTTTTCTTCAAGTCAAGCTTCTTGTTTAAAGTCTCTTTGAATTTTAATGGTATTAAGCAATGTCTGCTATAATGTTTAGATTGTCTTGGGCTCCTAGGAGTGTACTAAAGTGTTATAAAGTGGGCATCTGGTCTGTGTAAACACTATTGGGATTGGGGGTACTGGTTTCGACCAAGGTTCTTCAGGAGTGTCCTTGGAGGGGACAGCTTGGGAAGCAGGAGGATGCTAAAAAGATATCATGATTTCGTTACGACTGGGATCCTGAGATTAAGAACTAAATTACAACTGAAATGATAATCACAGGCTTAAACCACTGTCTCAAGCCATGGACTGTAGCAGAGAGCTCTGGAAGTAGCCCCTGAAAACTTGGAAGTTTTCATCCATTTTCTAATTCTTTGCCTCTGAATCATCTCTAGGCTAATGGCTAGAGTTGATCATGGACAGATTTTTAACCATGAACATTATATCTGGTCTAGTAAAACTTTTAATGTATTTAGGATGCAGATCTTTCCTTTTCATGAAAAATATGTTTTTCTGTAAACTTGTGTTAAGCTCCATGACACAAAAACGCTTCTCTGAGTTTAGAAAGGAAAAATATATACTCTAAATTCAGTCAGATTTGTGTATGGTAATCTATAGGAATTGCAGTAGTTAAAAATAGAGACATCTGGGTGTCTGGGTCAAGAAGTTCCATCTAATATCTGTGGTCTACTTCTTTTACACCTAGTCATAATTGTACTGAAAATGAAACAAGTACTTTTAATATCTACTCCAAACTACTTATATAGCTGTTTAAATTGCAAATTTTGAGGAATTTACGGACAAATTTGCTGAAGTCCAAAGGAGAATGGCCAGAGGTGTAGAAAATAAGACCACTGGTATAAAGTTGACAGTTTTAGGTTGCTTACTTCAGAGAAAAGATGAACAAGGACAGAAACATGAAGTGCTTTGACACTGGCAGTTGTAATGCTTTTAGAGGGCTGGGGATTTTGGTTGGCAGGCACATTTTCTGGAATCATGGAACACTAAGGCTGAAGGGATCCTGAAAGATCATCTGGTCCAACTTTTTTTGTGGGACAGGGAGCCTAGATGAGATTATCTCTCGCCTTGACCAAGCCCATCCTAAAAACCTCCAGTGATGGAGACTCTGGGGTTGTTGTTCAGGGAACAACAATTCTCACTGAAAAGAATTTCTGTCTTGTATCGAGATGAATTCTGCTGTATCCTTCCTGTTCAGTGTGCCAGCGTGCCAGAATTGGTTCTGTCCATCCTCACTGCAGGGGGAGAACAGCGATGAGTACGAAAGTGGTGTTGGGAACGGATCTCGCAGTCCCTGAGGAAAATCCTGCTCCTCCACAAAGGGGCAGCTGCTGCCTGCCCGTCCTGTTCAGCCTGAACAGGAGAAGCAATGGGCTCCAGCTGCAGCAAAAGCAGTCTAGATGTTAGAAATACCTGGTGGTGGGAACAGATGAACTCAGGGGATTCCAAGGATCCCCGTCACTGAAAGTTTTAAAAGAAGGAGGAAGAGAAACATCTGCCTTGAATTCATCTGTCAAGAATACATGTTTATAATTGTCTGTGAATGGAAAGGTGGACAAAGTGACCTTTCAAGATTTCGTCTAGACCTTTTTATGATTCAGTCATAAATTCTTTTCACCCCCAGTTAATTTAAAAAAAAAAAAAAAATGGAAGAAAAGAATGTAGTTATATATACAACTTATTTCCTCTTTCTCTGGAAAATGAACCTCAGCTACATATTACCTACTGTATATGTGTGGTAAGTAAATACCATTGCATACTTTTGCATATATTCTCAGTAAAAGGTAAAATTTTGTATATATATACATATATATATGTATATATATATAAACCAACAGGATTTAAAGTGCCTTAAAGATGCATTTTTTAATGCGATGAAGTATAGACTTAATAAAATCTTACTGATCAATTATGAATCAACTGTTAATTGTTAATTATCATATATTTCATTATTCTACTAAATAAATATCTGGAGTTTTTTCTTTGCTTAATTGTAAATTACAGCAGATTTTAATATTTTCCTTAAACTAGGCAATATTTGAAAATATAATTGCTTAGAATTTAACCAGAGTGGTTAAACATTGACAAAATTAATTTCTTCAATGATGAAATTTAGAATTTTAATGGAAACCTGCTGAAGTATTCTTCTTACAAGTTGGCAGAATTGCAGCCAATGTCTTGAGACAATCTCTTAGTTGACAATTTCCTATTGAGAAATAATACACATATAGCAGATGGAAGGAAACTCAAGGGTACTTGGAAATTATACTTTCCCACAGTTGTGAAAATTATTTCATTGACATGGGATGAAAAAATGAAATTTGAGTTAATTTAATGAATTCATATATATTTTTGAATGCCATTTAAGTCCCCTAACAGAGGAAATAAAGTGTGGCAATATGAATAAAAACTCAGACTTCTAATATGCATTTTTATTATTCTGTTTGACAGGTTATACGTAGGCTTAATATTGCTTAATATGATTGTCAAATAATCTACTTTGAAAATTTGTTATCTTATAAATGTTTTAATATGATTAGGGATGTCATTGTTTCTAGACACCAATGCAGGTCATGTAACTCTGCTTCAAAATGCATAATTTATTTTCTAAACAAAAGAATAACATCATTGCATTAGAGAGACAAAGTATCTTGTGTAGATTTTTTTATACCTGGTGCCATAAGTGGAAATAAATTACCAGTGTTTAACTGACATTCTGTTGATATTATGTGTTTGTAGAGAAATCTTTTTAGTGATGTTTCCTTAGGAATCATTGTTTCCATGTGTTACAGGGCAGTTTTTGTTAGAGAAAAATTGTACTGTAATTATTCACAGAATTTTATAAACATTTTAAGATGAATCCTGATACGGCAAATTTTATTTAACTTTTTTAAAAAAATATATAGCACTTATAAATATCGTGTGTTAGACTGATGTTGATGTTTACTGTGAGCTCCTTGATCAGTTGTAATGAAAAACATGGCAGAAGGACTGAAGTGTTGCTTTTCATAAGCATGTCTGTCTCTACCTTGTAGAACTGGAGAATTCCAACAGAGAAATTTTAGAAAATAATTTTCAAACACAATTGTGCTAAAGCAAGAGCTTCAACAAATTACAAAGATTTTTTGTTTTTCTGCAACATCATATCAATAAAAGAAATGTGGGGCAATTTTACTATTTCTGTTCATATGCTGAGTGGGCTAAATTTCAGAAGGGACTCAATAGGGTTAGAAAAAGTATGAAGGCAACCAGAATTTTTAGTTGGAAGGGAAGACCTCCAGTGGGAGCAAATCTAAAATTACTAGAATCCTTTAGCTTGCAAAAAGAGATCACTGAGAAAGAATGTGACAATATTGGTCTGTAGTATCCACAAGGACATACAAAAGAGCAAATAAAGGAATAACATTTACTGTGTTTCACATTATGGGTACTAGAACCATCCCCTGAAACTGTTAGGGAGCAGTTTTAGAACAGTCAGAGGAAAACCTGTGTAGACAAAACTACAGTGTGGAACCCATGATTAATGAGTTAAAAATCGGAAGGACAGATAAGTTCAAAACCATTTAACTGTAAGAAGCTGACGGAATATCCATGGAAAGACTTTCTCTGCCCTGCGTTAGTCCAGTCCTTGTTGCTGTTCTGGGTGAGATATTAAATGATCCTTCACACTGGCCCCTCGTGTCCTGCATCTTCATGTGATGTTTGTGTGAAAACACTCATACTTCCTTCCTCCACCCATTAAAAACAAGGAAAAAGTGTGTTCAATAATCTTTTTAGCATTTCGGTGTGTCCAAGAAGTTCCATCGTTAGTGGAGTTACACACGAGTCAGCATCTGCTGTTCTAGTGTCAGTCTGTGCATGCGATGTGAAGATGTTAAGAAAAAAGACCCCACAGAGTTGAGAAGGACTGTTAAGGATTGCAGTTAACAAATACATGCAGAATATTTGTAAGCTTGATAAAAATTAATATTTTGTTAATAAAATTTGCTGGTTTTAGGAAAAACTATTTTCCTTTAACTAATGGTTTCATTTTTACTGGTAAAAAGCCATTGAAAATGGGCACTAAATACTACTCATTTCCAATGCCTATGTATAAGTTTGCACTCTATTTTTCCCAGGGATAAATGCTAGCACATGGTCAAGAGAAGAAAATCACATAATAAAGAAGTTCCTTTTGTATAAACATGTCATTATGGTGACAGTGAAAAACTTTCTGAAAACTCATTTCTGGAGTAATGAAAAGTTTTATGAAAAGTTTCTAATAGTCAAACTAGTAGAAGTTACTGGTAATTTTGAAGTTTCCAGACAGCATATTGTTTCTGTGTAATCTAATGAAAACAATGTGTTCTAGAAAGCCGAACGTTTTCTGATCTTGAAAGAAACTAATGAATAGCTGTGCAGATATATAGATTTAAAGAAGAAATAAAAGCATCGGTAACATATGTAATGAGCTTATGTTTTAAGTATTTAGAATCATGGTATGGTTTCATATTTGTGGTACACGCTGTTATCAAATTAGGAGTCTTGTGCTTTTCTGCTTTTTCTTTGTTGGTTTCTGTCTGTGATAATAAAAACTATAGCAACTTCAGCGTTTGCTTTCTTTTTTGCAAATGTTTATCCTCGCTACATTCTTGTTCTTTCACTTGTACAATCAAATAGTTTCAAATCTCCCTTTTTATCAAGTACTTGTCAAGCATTTGGTACAGAAGCACGTTTTTACCCTGCCTAGTTAATTAAGGTGACTGTAAACAAAGAGAGGTACAATTCAAAGCCAAGGAGTGTTTCACACAAGGATGGAGGTGATAATAGCTTAATTCCTGCTTGATCTTTCCTGTCTTTGCCCTGGCTACTTCGGATTGACCTTGTCCGCAATCTGATGACCTCCCTATTGCACTCAGCCATTTGGAAAGCCGCTCATGCCATAGCTGGCCCTGAGGGGCTATCTGGGAGACCACTGATCCGTTGACCCATGTCAAGACTGGGTTTCGGGTCTGATCTGCTGAGCTTCTGGCGTAGCTGCATCCTACACCCACTGAAGACAAAGCCAGTGGGGTAGTCTGATGTTTTCTTCTTCTTCTTAAGTGTCATGCAGTTTGCACTTGCTGTATGGAACACCAATTTTACACCACTCATTTGCTATGAAATACACTTCCTGAAGCAATTACATGTATTGATCCTTTCTTTACAAAGGGAGTAAATTCTCTAATTTAGTGGCTCAATTTTTCTAAATCCATCAAATTGCCAGCTTTATTGGGTGTATTGAAGTCTCAACATCAAGTTCCACAAAAAAAAAAAAAACCAAAAAAAACCAGCCTACCTTTAAAATACATATAGGGCAGAAGTATATATGTTATGTCTTAATCGGCTCTTTCTATGAAGTGTTATGCCAAGACTTTGCAGACTTTTTTATAAAAGTGTGTAAATAAGGTTCTAATCACATTAACTTAGGTATGTTTATGTGCTACTGAGTATTTTATAAAATGCTTAGGAAGTTGCATATCTGTTTGCAAAACAAGGAAACAATCCACTTATCCAGGAGAAAAATCCTTATGAGTTTGAGCTTAATTTTGCTTCTTAGCATATTGTGTTCCTTTCTGCTCTAGGATGTATCGTTTTCCGCTTAATAAAATTTTTGTTGAGCCATTACTATTACTTTGTTTCTCTGCTTGGAAATTGCAACTCCTGTGCTGCATGTGTTTCCATTTTTGCCTCGACCATGCTTGGCATAGCTGTGCCTGCAGAGGTGGCAGAGCAGGCCAACCAGGGAGGTGTCAATGCTGTGTTCTAGTCATGTTCAGCACAGGCCTGTAGAGCACACTTGTTTAGAGCACTGATGATCCTGACAAGGCATTTAGTGCAGACCTTGTCACTGTGTGAAATTCCTTCCTTCTCTCATCGTGTGTGTGAAATTATGCCTGGGCACATAATTGAGTTAATGACCTTTCCATGAATAAAAAATATAGACCTGGTTCAGCTTTGGTTTTGTTTGTTTTTTTTTTTCCAATGGAACATGTGGCATAACTCCAGGGATTTTAGAATTTACCAAAAAAATTATTTCTGGGCATTGAACAATCTTAGATAATAGCCTAAACATTAAGTTCTTATAACCATTATGTTAAAGAGAATAAGAATATAAATAGGTTTTACACCTTTGTAATTAATATCTATGGTGCTAGCTTCACCCAAACTGTAGAGTGCCATTAGTGCATTAGCACTTTGAAATGTGGATTGTATTAAAATGGGAAAGAAGCAGTTTTCTATGACTTCTTAACATCACTGGTTGCCTGTTTATTTCCACTAAATACTACTTGTTCATAATTAATTTGTGATGTTCATAAGTTTCTCTGTGTATAATACGCAGTCAAAACCAGTGTTCTGACATTTTTGTCCTGTAGCCTGTTGTGTCTTAGTTCTTTGTCATGTTAAAAGCATGCTAAGGATTTATCAAATCTGAAGGTTTAAATTTTAGAAAGTCCAAAGGCAGGATTTCTCCCTTCTAAGGCAGGAGGGGGATGTCTGTGGGAGAATTTTGTATATTCTCTTGCCCTAATGCCATTCTAGTAAATATTTTTTAACGTGATGCAGTGCATCCTCTTGACAGAATTTATAACATGGCATTGTTTTTCATTTATCTACAGGAATTGATTCCTGAATTTTATTACCTCCCAGAGATATTTGTCAACAGTAACAATTACAACCTGGGAGTGATGGATGATGGAACAGTTGTGTCTGATGTTGAACTTCCACCATGGGCCAAAACCCCAGAAGAATTTGTTCGCATAAACAGGCTGGTAAGATGGTTGTCTGTTGTAAAGTAACTTTTGTTTTGCAAGATTCTTGTAAAATAATTTGGGTCTTTGCTTGCAATATATATATTTATAATTTATATAGGACTATGTCTGAATTTATCTGAAGAAATAGATTTACAAGTTAAAGAAGCAAAAAGGCACATTTTGGTTGCTCATTCTTTAGAATTGATCAAAAATATTTGAGTGTGGAGATCATACCCTATTTGTATGTCAGCTCTTGTGGTTCTAAAGAATTAATAAAATCTTTACTTTACAGAAGACTTGAAAAAATTTGTTTAGTCATAAAAATATTTTTCACCCTAATTACTTAAGTGTAATTTTAGGAGTTTTTAGTGTTAATGTCCATTTAACTCCAACGATCAGTGAACACCTTGGGAAAGAAGGTTTTTTTTTCATTTCTTCCATTAAAGTGATATTTTTCAAAACCTTTTTTTTGAACGAAATTAAACCAAATTCTCCTTTACCTGCTTCATTCCTCCAACCTGTATAACTTTTCCCTGCAGTGGAAAAATCCAGTTGTTATCACTGCCTGCCTTCAGTGTGCCCCCTGGGCAGTGTAATGAATTACAGCATAAGTGTTGTGCTGTCATTTTTGGTTTTCGAGCATGTTCTCAAAAGCTGTGTTAGGTTCTTCTCAAAACAAAAGAATTCTGCATGGATGGTGTTCTAAAATAAATAAGAGACGCTTTTCTTAAAAAATCTTGAAAAATTAGGCTGCAGTTTTCATGTGGTAGTCAGCTAATTGGAAATACTGAATTATAGCATGGAAGCTTTCAAAAGCCTTCCAGATTCCAGGCTTATCAGGATAACATTCTGATACTCCTGTGTTCGAAAATAGGAATTGAAAATGTTTTAATGTTGGTGGAACATCAGAACTCGTATTCATAACTTTGCAGAACCTTCACATCAGAAGAAATCTGGGATTTAGAAGTTATCAGAATGCTTTAAACACTGCACTTTCAGTGGTGACACGACACCATGGTTTTCAGAAGTGCTATGTGGCCTAGATTTCTGCAGGCAGTTGTAGGTGCACCATAATAATCTCAAAGTATATAGTGTGAATTTAGTTTCTGTATGAATTCCTTCATCTAGAAAGAAGCATGTGCAAATTTTATTTAAACGAAGTATGAAAAAAAATACACTAAAATTTAGCAGGACTACTTGCCAAGCCATATTAAAACACAGCTTTTGATCTTCCAGTTGTGGTGATAGGTAATAAGTAAGGGGAATAGCCTGACACCTTTTTGAGTTTGGCCTGTGCTGGGGATTCGGGATAACCTGAGAAATGACAAGCTGTGTTCTTAACCAGACTTGTCAAAGGCAGATGGTGGCCTTGATCTCTCACAACTGTGGTATTTTAGCTTTTACATAAAATATAGTTTTTATTCTATTAATTACAGATCTGGCTTTCCCCACTGTGAAGTTATTCTCCATTTCCCACTTCCTCCTTTTCTAAGGTTTTAGCTCTCAATTTTCTTTTCTTCATCTCTAACCTTGGGCCAAGTTTTTCTCACCCTCACTTCTCTGTATGCTGGGACCTACCATTCTCTCATTCTTCCTTCATTTCCCAAGTCTATGCCTCCTTTCTTGAAGCTTTCTTTGATATCCCTCACTTCTGCTGTATTCTCAGGGTGAACTTTTACAGGAGCATGCAGTTTTCAAGTATGAATTTGACAGATTTTGTTATTAAAGGCTTAAGCTGATTACAAAAGTAAGAAGTAATGTATCAAGTGATGGTATTAAAGCATCATCCCTTTTGGTAACACTGTAGGTCCCTGATAGTGTTTCTGTAATTCAGATATCAAGTTTTGGTCAGTTTGGTAGCATGAAATTTAAACCTCTGTGCCAGTGAATTACATTAACTGCTTCTGTGTGACGTAGTTAAACTTACTGTGGTGGTAGCGGTGCTGTTGGTGATGGAGTGGGGGCTGCCCTCTGTAATCTGCCATTTTTGCAGTGGAATAAAACTGAGAAAATTATATGCAAATATTAAGTTGCTTTTTCTTGTTAATACTTAGTGGATTGGTTACCATCAGCATCAAACCAGCATTGTCTAATTTTTAAGTAGAATAGGTGTGTTTAGGAAGAATTCTTAAAGCTCAGTTCCTCACTAATACTATCAAGAAAGGCTTGCTACGATGTGGCATGGGCTGATTCATTCAGTTAATATTTCCTTTCTGCTTCCTGGTTCAGACAGAATAGCGATTATAGTATTTTAAGCGCTCGTTTGGCAAGCTATCACGCACAGATATTTTTTTCCCTTTGCATTTCAGTTTACCTCTTTAAGTCCCCAGATCTTACCCAACGATTGGAGCTCATGAAATGCATACTACTTTGATCTGTGACCTTTTTGTGGTGCTAATCGGGTTCCTGATATCATTATACCTTGCTCATTAATCATATTTCCTGCAGCCCGTCAGCCAGCCAGACAGCCCATGCTCCCTGTTCGCAGCTTTGTGTTGGCAGGTTTCTGCTTTTCCAGATTATTACAGTGTGATACTTTGGCTTCTCATAACCAGACCCACATCAAGCTGTGTGCTACAATTAAAGTCAGATGGTCCTCAGGTTGAGCAGGGATATACTGCTGCAGCTGTCTGTCTTTCTGGAACGGAGCAGCCCGGGGAACAGATGATATGTAGGACAGTGCATAATAACAGCTTGTACAGTACTGGGTCAATAGCAGGGGTTCAGAACATTAATTGACAGGCTGAGAGCTGATTTAAAAGTGATTTCCAACCTATTTTTAATTCTATAAAGTATGTGTTTTAATTGAAATAGGTCGTTGCATGTCCTCTGTGTTTGCTCTGGGAGAAGCAGCAGAATGGTGTGTAATTAAAACTGGATTTTGATTGATGGAATGTCATGATGAGCTAAATGATACCATCAGGATGTCGTTCTGAGCAATACAAAGAACTCCAAAATGCAGCTATTGCTTTTGTATACAGTTGGTGCTTTGTATTAGACTGTGATAGTACAATGTTTTATAATAGCACAAATCGGGGGGGGGGGTAGGATATTCTTCTCTGAGACAGTCGATAGTTTGATGGAAAAGTGACTGTGTTTTTAACATTCTGAAAACTTATTATATACCTCTAAGCTCTATATTTAGTGCCATAGGAGAACTGCTAAGACATCTGAAAGCAGTTTTCCATTTACACAGGTGCAGTTGACAATAATTATACTATTGTATAAATCCATCATTTTATAAATGTGTGTGTAATAAGAATTATAGTATTAGCTTAATAAAAGTCAAATAATTCACAGACTCTTAAACAAGATAAAATTATAATTCCTCCCCCCAAAACAAAACAGAAAAATCTCAAATGCAACATATTGTTGCATCCTTACTTTAATAATTCCAAGGTGTGATATCTTTAGGCCATGAATATGTGAGCACAGGGGATTTGTTTCTCCTATGCTTATTGCAGTCCTGTAGGAAAAGGGAATGAGAAGTAAATAATGAGAGAGATGTTCAGATGTGGTTTGGATACAGAAGTCTTAAACAGAAGCTGCGGCGATAGTTGTCACACATGGAAATAGATATACCTTTTAAAACATAGATTTTTCTGTGGTCTTCTCTTGGCTTCACGGTCTTAGTTATGTAAGGTGCTCTCCTTTAGAATAGTTTTCTGTTTCAGAAATTTAATGTCATGTGTTGGAGCTAAGGATAATTACCCCATTAAAGCTGATAGAAATTTTAAATGCCGTTCATATCATGCATGACAAAAAGACCAGGTGCAACCCAAGGAAAAGTCCCATGCTTCCCACTGGTAGTTAGGAATAGCTAAAAATCCCAATAAGGCAGGTCTGTTCTAAATGGTAAAGTGATCTATTTTGTCCTGTCATTTAAGCTTGGATGTCTGAATTGGTAAGAATTAATTTAAAGCTATTAATCAACAGATAATAACTAAATTTCACACAGATTTGATGAGCCTCAGGTTTTTGAGAATTAGATTGCTTCGATGATAATAAAGTTGTTGAGGTCTGTCAAGACAGCTTTGCACAATATATCTCAATTTAAGTATTTTAGTGCTTTATTGCAGAGTTAGTCCTTTCGTTATTAGGGGGTTCATCCATTTTATTCAATGCTGGGGAAAATGCAAGACAAATTAGAAAAGTGATGAGATTACTGTGCTGGATTGAAAGTTTTGAAATCCAATTTTCAAATAATTGAAAATGTAGTGATTGGAAACTTGGATGTTTCCTGAAACAAATGAAATGCTTAAATACATAAAGGCACTATACACAAAAGTAATCGTGGCATGATTAAGTAAAATGGAGAGGGAAGGGTAGGGCAGTTATTTATAAATTTTAATGGAGCACAGTGAATCAGTACTAAGGACCACCAATGTCTAAGAAAGATCTAAAATGACATTAGTATTAGTTGATATGGTGCATCACTTTTTAGTGGAGGCAACTCCACCTTGCACCAGATGACACCGGAGAATCAACATTCCCTGCCAACTAACACACCAACAACACTCAGAACTGCAGTTTTTATGAGTCAAAGCAAAAGGTGGTTTCAATAACATCATGCTACTTTCAATCTGTTGAAACTATTGCTATTAGTCAAATAAAGGTATTGAAGCAACAGTTAAAACAGTGACTGTTAATTAGAATATACTCTCTCCATGGTATTTTTCCTGGTTCCACAGCTGTGTATTTGCAAGTGAGTTACAGCAAGTGGTGTAGAAATAATGCGGATATGAACTCTAGGAATTAAGGCTCACAACTGCAGATTACTAGTAATGGATTGCTAGAATTTTAGTTGTATATTGCTGGTAATAGCAGACTTTTTAAATATGATAAAAATGTTAGGAGAGGTGGAAAAAGGGTGCAATGAAAACTGAAATGAAAAATTATGTTACGTAACATCGGTTGTTATCTGTGCAGCACCTACTTTGAAACTCTGGTCTAAGTAGGATTGGATGTAGTCTTAAAAATCTGGAAAGCAGATTGATCTGTGTACCCTGCGTGATGAAAATGCTCCTGGCAATCCAAACTGACATGAAATGTTTACAGAATTTGACTGTAGAATAGAGGAGAAGGAAAATCATAGTTCTGTGAACTCCACTCAACTTAAGGTCTTTTAGATGGTTCTTTTGGCATGTTGGATATCTGTTCATGTAGAAGAGGTGGACCATGGTGAAAAAGAAGAGTTTTGATACCAGTAGTTTCAGACTCTTTACTTCATGAAACAGATGGAACTGTTACTTCCATTTGTATATCTGAAGTTTGTTGATTACTTGTGGCTTTTCTTTGGAAATTATAATTATATACTAAACAAGATTCATACCATATCCTCTAAATGGAAGATATCTATTAAATCTACAAATATATTAATTTTTAGCAAAAAGCACATTTATTATAGAAAAAGCAGGTTTAAAAGTAATCCGGAACTTTGCTTTTTCTGGCACATACTTTTATTTCTATGCTACATGTGTGAGAAAAGCATTTAAAATAGCTCTATGTTTAAACATAACTATTGCCAGTGAATCTTAAAACACCATGCTACATTCATTTTATGTTGCTTTCAAGCTGGAACTATGGAAAAAGTCTTGTGCAGGAGGTAAGGCTCATTGTATCAGGCAAAATAAACATTTCCATTTATAGAAGTCTCAGAAATCTAACAGTCTAATCCAGAAAGTTGTCAGGAATATTATTCTCCAGCAAAATTTGGTGTGAAAGGTCCAGTCAGCTGGCCTATTGGATTTCAGGTATATATGTTTGATATTTTTTTTAACACATCTTTTGTTTTCCTCATCTGCGAAAACAAGGCGTAGGTGAAATCAGTGCAGGTGAAAACCTAATCTGTGGGTATTCTTGAAGGAAAATAATAGGAGTGTTCAGTATAAGACATTTTTGAAAAGTAGAGAGGAAATATTTCTAAAGGAATGTGATATATGGCCTTTTAGAAAAGATTCTGAAAATCTGGGAATAAAAAAAAGTAGACTAATTTTTCTGTGCGTACAATTGGCTCTGTGTATATAAGAATAACTTATTTTTATTGAAGTGCCATCTAAGAAATATGGCCAGAAATTCATGCTTATTTAAATCCAGTTCTGTTGGAATATTGGCTTTATTAATTTTCATGTATGAATTTTTATTGATTTAATTTGTAAAGGAGACTACTATACAGAGAAAGTCAAATATATTCAAGAATATGAGGGAAGTAATGAAAAGTGAACTCAAGCCATGCTTTTGAAAAGAATGTAAGGATTCTGAAAGCATTCACTTTGGGTTTCATAATACATCAAAATATGCTAATACTGGAAGATGGGGGTTGCATAATATATATGATGGAATACATTGGAGAGGTGCATCTGTAGGACAAAGTTAATACATAATAAAATATATGTGATGATGTAAAGAAACTTTTTTCACCTTTTTAATGAAAACAGTAACCGAGGTAGTAAATCATCATTTGCCAGCCAAAAGCATTGATCTAATTTATATCCAATCCAGATATGTAAATAGAAAGAGAAAGCAGAGTTAGTAAAATCTATTCTTTCCTAACAAGTCTTGTTTGCAATTCCTACCATCTCTTTTAACTCTGCATACAAGTTACTTTATTGAAATTACAACTAAACTCTGGACTTCAACAATGCAAGCAGAGTAAAATTAATATTAAAGAGTCCACACATGCTTGCATTTCAGTGATTTGTGGAAGTGTGCCAGCTTTCCTGAATAAAGAAAGCTTAATGGAATCACAGACAGTTTGTCTGTCTTCTCTATTGTGGAAAAAAATAAAGAAGCTGGTATCAAAATTTGCCACACTTCATAATTAAAAGAATTCAAGCTATTAAATAATTCTAGCATAATTCTCTCATTTTTAAAAAACCCATAACCTATCACATTCTAAAAAGAGTTTAAATTACATGCTGATTATGATGACAGTACACATTTATCCATAGGTAAATGTATTAGACACATTTATTATATGTGTCTATCGTAGTGAAGTCTGAGACTAAACAAGGTGAGCAGGAATAAAACTAAAAAAGTACAAATATTTTAAAAGAGAGCAAAATGAAACAAAAAGATGTTAAATAGTAAGAAAAGCCAGGATAGGAGTCAGAAGGAACCAAAGCCTAAACTAAAACTATGGACATTCAAGAAAGTGATGAGAGAGACAGATTTTCTAATGAGGTAAGAGAATTTACCATAACCAAGATAAATAATGAAACATGGAGGAGAATGTTATAAAAATCTGAATGTTAACACAGTTTGAGTAGGTATAGTAAAAAAATAGGTAAATTCGCTTTTATCCAAAAAAGTTGATTTGAGGCAATCTAGACAATTAAATTTGCTTTCAGCTGTTTTGTTGTTTGATGTTGTAGAACTGGTGTTTGAAAGCAAGTCCGTGGAGGACATTAAAGTTATTACTGTGTGAAATGAAGTGGGAAACAATTGTGCTGGAGCCACTGCCCCATTTAACAGGTGTTCACTAAATCTGTCTGTCTTCTCTTTGTCTGTTCTCCGAATGCTGTGCCTGGGCACTCCCTGTAAACAGTGTTCTGAGGGATACTGTTAAAAATCTATTAAGAATTTTGATTAACATGGAAAAATTGCATCACAGGCTCAGTATTGCTAAGGGAGGGAAAAAAAGTTCGAAAGCAGTGGCAGTTTCTTACTTGATTTACTGATACTTAACAGTCTGTGATTGGAAGACTTTGTCTTGCAAAGAAATATTCAAGTTGTTCCTCCTGCAAGGTGAACTAGTATTGGTTAGGACTTGCATACAACAAATGTACTGGTAAGAGACCTGGTAGGATATGGTGTTGTTTGGTTTGTTTCAGTGTTTACTTAGAGCTCACAGATGAAAATATGCTGCTAAACTTGAATTTGGTGAGTATTCAAAATAAAAGTATTTGCAATATCTTCAGTGTAGAGAAGTGTCCATCCTAAGTGCTGGAAAAAAAAAAAAGCAAGATTTTGATAATATTTGCATACATGGAGCTGTGGAGAATTAAACTGAAAATTTGTGGTTTTCAGCTGAAAAAAGGGAGTGGCTGAGAAAACCTGGCCATCTGTGCCCTACATGGAAGGACACAAAGAAAAGTCAGCTGAGGCTTTGCTTTCGGTGCTTTTCCCTGGCAAGACTCTACTCCTGGTATGAGAAACAGCAATGCTGCCAAAACCATCTGGGGTACAGAGAAAGTTTACAGCACTGTATGGATGTAGGAAGAACCCTACTAGGGGGAAAGAGTTTCTGCTTCCTAGAAGAGCATGGTAAAAGCATACAATATAATAAATAGTACTGAGAAGATGCATCAGGAAATGATATGCTTTGTTTCGTAACATAAGGATGTAAAAGTTGTTCATGAAATGATAGATTTAACTTTGCTTAAGGGTAATAATTTTCATAAAGTATGTAATTAGACTCGGGAACATAACAATTCTCAGGAGGAGTAACAAAAAAAACAGAAAGGGACATTTATACAAATAAAAAGATATATAGTATTTTAGGTAATTTCATATAATTTCATATAATTCAGGTAATTTAGGTATTTCATATACACGTATTATGAAATACAAGATCTTGCATTCAGTGGTTAAGACAAGCTC